>NC_084614.1:68777389-68834889 GCF_033978795.1 Nerophis ophidion
GTGAAACGTCTCCTCGGAGAGAATGTTATTGAAGTGACTCTGACATCAGTGTTGCTTTCAGGGGAATCGTTGTGTGGCGAGCGCCGTGGAGAGGTTTATTTTGCGGTTGTTGCCCTCGCTGGCCGTGCGAAGCGGGGAGTGGCGTAATTGCCTGAAAAGTTTACGGGGGTTATAAAAGTTGAAGACGAAGGGGTCACGCTATCCTGTTATTTTTTTTGTCCCCCTCTGCACAGGTATTGCATTTGTATTTCATCAGCTTGTCGGCATTCCATGCCAGCTAGCGAGCATCAAGAGGCGGCGTTTGACAGCGTTAATCACGCCGAAGGAGGCTAAGATGAGAAATGTTTGTCATGAAAGTTTGAAGTGTCGGCTGATCAGTTCCTTGAGCACAATAATCGGCGCTGAAGAATCGTAAAATTGCCCCTGGTTGGGACGTTCCCCTTTAATTGCTTGTTTTTATTTACTGTTAATTAAGTACTGAATAAACAGTAAGAGGTGTGTTCAAGTACCACACATACAGTGTGTTGTCAAATGACATGTAATTTTGTACCACAGAAAGTAGGGTAGCACTTTATTGTCATTGCACTGAAAAAGCACCAAAAGAGAGGACGGGCAAAAAAGTATTTAGTCAGCCACCGATTGTGCAAGTTCTCCCACTTAAAATGATGACAGAGGTCTGTAATTTTCATCATAGGTACACTTCAACTGTGAGAGACAGAATGTGAAACAATCCAGGAATTCACATTGTAGGAATTTTAAGGAATTTATTTGTAAATGATGGTGGAAAATAAGTATTTGGTCAACCATTAAAAGCTCTCACTGATGGAAGGAGGTTTTGGATCAAAATCTCACGATACATGGCCCCATTCATTCTTTCTAACACGGATCAATTGTCCTGTCCCCTTAGCAGAAAAACAGCCCCAAAGCATGATGTTTCCACCCCCATGCTTCACAGTAGGTATGGTGTTCTTGGGATGCAACTCAGTATTCTTCTTCCTCCAAACACGACAAGTTGAGTTTATACAAAATGGATACATGGATGATACAGCAGAGGATTGGGAGAATGTCATGTGGTCAGATAAAACCAAAATAGAACTTTTGGGTATAAACTCAACTCGTGGTGTTTGGAGGAAGAAGAATACTGAGTTGCACCCCAAGAACACCATACCTACTGTGAAGCATGGAGGTGGAAACATCATGCTTTGGGGCTGTTTTTCTGCTAAGGGGACAGGACAATTGATCCGTGTTAGAAAGAATGAATGGGGCCATGTATCGTGAGATTTTGAGCCAAAACCTCCTTTCATCAGTGAGGGCTTTGAATGGTTGACCAAATACTTATTTTCCACCATCATTTACAAATAATTTCTTTAAAATTTTTACGATGTGAATTCCTGGATTTATTTTTCACATTCTGTCTCTCACAGTTGAAGTGTACCAATGATGAAAATTACAGACCTCTGTCATCATTTTAAGTGGGAGAACTTGCACAATCGGTGGCTGACTAAATATTTTTTTCCCCCCACTGTATATTGTACAAGGTAACAAAACTGCTGATGAGTGCTGTAAAAAACGTTGGACGCGGGGGGAGTAAAAAAAAACAAACAAAAAAAAGTTGAGCCAAGCTTAGGAGGAATGGGGTGTTATCGATAGCCACGATAAGCATTATATTGTATACCTGAGGTGTTAAAAAAAACCTAAATTTTCAAATCAATCGCAACTCTTCTTTGTAACAATTCATAATCGATTGGAATAAATCAAAATTCGATTTAAAAGAATAATATATGTTTTCTTTAATCTGTCCTTTGCTGCCACTTTAGTAAATCTTTGGGTAAAATGTCATTAAACAATAAGTAATATAGAAATGTATCAGAGCTGTTTATTTTATCCAGGAATGTAGTTAATTGTAGAACTGGCACCCTATGTTGTTTAAAAAGTATTGATTTTTAATCGAGAATCGATTCTGAATATAATTGTTACCCCCGAAAATCGAATCGTATCATGTGGTGCCCAAAGATTCACAGCTCTACTGTATATATACACGTTAAAACAAAGAAACTACGAGACTTGCAACAGAGTTTTTAAGCAGCCATGGCGAACAGAGTTCAGAGCGGCTTTTAAGGTTGCACAATCAATCAAATTGACAATGAGGTTTTAATTAGTGTGGTAAATAACCGCAAGAGTACGGTTCTTGTTTTTTTCTCCACAGTCACCGGCATTTGAGGGACAGCCATGTTCGCCAATCACAATCGTTGATCCTTGCCTTTGTTCGTCTCTCATTTCAAACAGGAAGAAAGCACCCTGAATTTCCACTGAATCCGAAAAGGCCGCGGACCGGCAAACACGCGCCGACGGACTCACTACGTTTTTATTCAAGTCAACGCGTCAATTTCACCCGCCCGCGGAACGTCACCAACATTCCGGACATTCCAGAGCTAAATATAAGCAGAGCTTCTATTTTTGCCGGACACCGCAAAAAATCCGTTAATTTAGCTCAAATCTGCTAGTGTTGGATGGGAAGTTATGCACAAAAACAAAATAAACTATTTTAAAGTAATAATAAAAGTTGATATCCTTTTAAGTGGCTACTTGCATTGTTAATTTATGTTACGATTTCATTACCATACAAACACTGTATAGTTTTTTATTGATTATTCCTGTAGTTAAAGAGTGAAGCAAATTATTGCATATTGTTCTAATCTGTGGCTCCTTAAATCTAAAAGTAACATGTCTTCCTTCACTTGATATTTTTGCAGTTTTATGCATTTTTAAGTATCAAAAATAAAATCGCAAATTGAATCGCAATTTTAGAGAGAAAAAAAAATCGCAATCAGGTTTTATCTCCAAATAGTGCAGTACTCGCGGCTACCACCGTGATGTTCACGCTGGGACGTTTACGACATTTGAGGGAGTCGAATTGTACAAACCCTGTTTCCATATGAGTTGGGAAATTGTGTTAGATGTAAATATAAACGGAATGCAATGATTTGCAAATTATTTTCAAACCATTTTCAATTGAATGCACTACAAAGACAAGATATTTGATGTTCAAACTCATAAACTTTATTTGTTTTTGCAAATAATAATTAACTTAGAATTTCATGGCTGAAACACATGCCAAAGTAATTGGGAAAGGGCATGTTCACCACTGTGTTACATCACCTTTTCTTTTAACAACACTCAATAAACGTTTGGGAACTAAGTAAACTAATTGTTGAAATTTTGAAAGTGGAATTCTTTCCCATTCTTGTTTTATGTAGAGCTTCAGTCGTTCATCAGTCCGGGGTCTCCACTGTCGTATTTTACGCTTCATAATGCGCCACACATTTTCGATGAGAGACAGGTCTGGACTGCAGGCGGGCCAGGAACGTACCCGCACTCTTTTTTTACAAAGCTACGCTGTTGTAACACGTGCTGAATGTGGCTTGGCGTTGTCTTGCTGAAATAAGCAGGGGCGTCCATGAAAAAGACTGCGCTTAGATGGCAGCATATGTTGTTCCAAATCCTGTATGTACCTTTCAGCATTAATGGTGCCTTTACAGATGTGTAAGTTACCCATGCCTTGGGCACTAAAGCACCCCCATACCATCACAAATGCTGGCTTTTTAACATTGCGTCAATAACAGTCTGGAGGGTTCGCTTCCCCTTTGGTCCGGATGACACAATGTCAAATATTTCCAAAGACTATTTGAAATGTGGACTTGTCAGACCAGAGAACACTTTTCCACTTTGCATCAGTCCATCTTAGATGATCTCGGACCCAGAGAAGCCAGCGCAATTCTGGATGTTGTTGATAAATGGCTTTCGCTTCGCACAGTAGAGCTTTAACTTGCACTTACAGATGTAGCGAAGAACTGTATTTAGTGACAGTGGTTTTCTAAAGTGTTCCTGAGCCCATGTGGTGATATCCTTTAGAGATTGATGTCGGTTTTTGATACAGTGCCGCCTGAGGGATCAAAGGTCACGGTCATTCAGTGTTGGCCATGCCGCCTAGGTGGAGTGATTTCTCCAGATTCTCTGAAGCTTTTGATGATATTATGGACCATAGATGCTGAAATCCATAAATTTCTTTCAATTGCACTTTGAAAAACGTTGTTCTTAAACTGTTTGACTATTTGCTCACACAGTTGTGGACAAAGGGGTATTCCTTGCCCCATCCTTTCTTGTGAAAGACTGAGCATTTTTTGGCAAGCTGTTTTTATACCCAATCATGGCACCCACCTGTTCCCAATTAGCCTGCACACATGTGGGATGTTCCAAATAAGTGTTTGATGAGCATGTATCAACTTTATCAGTATTTATTGCCACCTTTCCCAACTTCTTTGTCACGTGTTGCTGGCATCAAATTCTAAAATTAATGATTATTTGAAAAAAAAAAAAATGTTTATCAGTTTGAACATCAAATATAATAATAATAATAACTTAGATGTATATAGCGCTTGTCTAGACACTCAAAGCGCTCACAGGGAAGTTGGACTCAACATTCAATCAGTGGTGGTAAGCTATATCAGTAGCCACAGCTGCCCTGGGGTAGACTGACGGAAGCGTGGCTGCCAGTTTGCGCCTACGGCCCCATCATTGTATTCCATTTATATTTACATCCAACACAATTTCCCAACACATATGGAAACAGGGTTTGTAGATAAGGATTATTGTTTTCCAGGCGAGCAGACACATTCCAATGGTTTGTCTGATCTTATTACATTCTTGCTCTCAAGTTGATCAAGCTTTGCATTTCAGAAAGCTTCTCCCTGATGTTATCCAGTTTGCGATGGATGGCCACAGTCTGTGTGCCCACAGCTCTACTCCTACAGTCCATTGCGTTGTGCAGCCTTTGGGCTCCTTCACTGGTTGCCGTCGTTTTCCGACTTTGTTAATACGCATCAGCAGATGCCCTGTGATCTCAGTTCCAAATAGATGTCTTCTTCGTCCTGGACGAAAAACCAATGACAATCATGTACCACTAAAAGAGTCCAGTTTATCAATTCCGTGTTAGTGTCACGGCGGGGTCGCATTTTACTGCGTGGATCCTTCTCCCAAGAAGCAGATGGAACTCTGGAGGCAAAGTGCAGGCAAGAATATGATTTATTGTCCATAAATCACAAGGAATACAAAAATACAAGATCCAAACAAAAGAGAGACGTGCCGATCACACAGGGGGCCAAGGAACTAGCTAGCGCGAAAGCTTAGCATACAAACAAGAATCCTGAATCATAGAAGCAGGGATTACCGTATTTCCTTGAATTGCCGCCGGGGCGCTAATTAATTTAAAACCTATTCTCACTCCTGCGCTTACCAAAGGCATGCGATAAAAGTAAGCATGCGCTAATTATTTTAAAACCTCTTCTCACTCCGGCACTTACCAAAGGCATGCAGTAAAAATTTGAGTGTGATGTAAGCTTGGACCTTCAATCCTACTGAATAGCTCTTAATCTTCTTCCTTTTATGCGATTTCAAATTACCGGTATTGAAATCAGCCTCCTCCATTTTGAAAATGATGACAGGGGAAGTGGCACTCGTGACGTTATGAGTTTGACCAGGCGGTAATACTAAGCATGCGCTAATTATTTTGTGAAGCGAGTTTGACCCGACAGTAATTCAAGGCAGGCACATACTATATGTCCTGCGGCAATTCAAAGAAATATGATAATCAAATCTGACTGTTGCATGGAAGCAACTAAGAAAACCAGCCTGAGTGTGGCGAAAAACGGGAATAATCTGATTAGTGCCCGGCAGCAGGTGAGCATGCCGAACATTAATCAGAGGCAGGTGAAACCAGTCTGCACACATGGCAACCAAAACACAAACCCGGGGGAGCTCAAAACAGGAACTGAGGGAGTCAAAAACTAAACAAAACATGACAGATGTTTAGATTTCGGAGGACAGCGCAGAAAGAGAGGCACTTAAAGTTTATCATTACATATATGTATTGTTACATTTGAACAATTGTGTTATTGATAATAGAGGTTGGGCTTCACGGTGGAAGAGGGGTTAGTGCGTCTGCCTCACAATACGAAGGTCCTGCAGTCCTGGGTTCAAATCCAGGCTCGGGATCTTTCTGTGTGGAGTTTGCATGTTCTCCCCGTGAATGTGTGGGTTCCCTCCGAGTACTCCGGCTTCCTCCCACTTCCAAAGACATGCACCTGGGGATAGGTTGATTGACAAAACTAAATTGGCCCTAGTGTGTGAATGTGAGTGTGAATGTTGTCTGTCTATCTGTGTTGGCCCTGTGATGAGGTGGCGACTTGTCCAGGGTGTACCCCGCCTTCCGCCCGATCGTAGCTGAGATAGGCGCCAGCGCCCCCTGCGACCCCGAAAGGGAATAAGCGGTAGAAAATGGATGGATGGGATGGATAATAGAGGTTATTATATTATTATTATTATAATTATTATTATTATTATTATTATTAACCAATAGTGCTATTTCCATTTGTGGTGTAATAATGTTCATTGTCATTTCTGTATTATTCATTTCACTAACTGCTTCTTTGCTATCACTTTTACCTTCATGTTTGTACATATCTTCCTTTTTTTCTCTGTGTATCCCCTCCTGCTCCGGCCCACCTGCACCAAATAACAATATAAATCTATTTAATTAAGTCAAATACAAATAAGGCAACGAGAGAAGTATCCCACACTTCTTCTTTTATAAGGTAAATTAGTACAGCCGATATGGGCATCTACAAACCCCGTTTCCATATGATTTGGGAAATTGTGTTAGATGTAAATACAAACGGAATACAATGATTTGCAAATCCTTTTCAACCCATATTCAGTTGAATATGCTACAAAGACAACATATTTGATGCCCAAACTGATAAACACTTTTTTTTTGCAAATAATCATTAACTTTAGAATTTGATGCCAGCAACACGTGACAAAAGAGTTGGGAAAGGTGGCAATAAATACTGATAAAGTTGAGGAATTCTCATCAAACACTTATTTGGAACATCCCACAGGTGTGCAGTCTAATTGGGAACAGGTGGGTGCCATGATTGGGTATAAAAGCAGCTTCCGTGAAATGCTCAGTCATTCACAAACAAGGATTGGGAAAACGGTCACCACTTTGTGAACAAATGCATGAGCAAACTGTCAAACAGTTTAAGAACAACATTTCTCAACGGGCTATTGCAAGAAATTTAGGAATTTTAACATCTACGGTCCGTAATACCATCAAAAGGTTCAGAAAATCTGGAGAAATCACTGCACGTAAGCAATGATATAACGGACCTTCGTTCCCTCAAGCAGTACTGCATCAAAAACCGACATCAGTGTGTAAAGGATATCACCACATGGGCTCAGGAACACTTCAGAAAACCACTGTCAGTAACTACAGTTTGTCGCTATATCTGTAAGTGCAAATTAAATCTACTATGCAAAGCCAAAGCCATTTATCAACGACACCCAGAAATCTGCCGGCTTCTCTGGGCCTGAGCTCAGCTAAGATGGACTGATGCAAAGCGGAAAAGGGTTCTGTGGTCTGACGAGTCCATCCATCCATCCATTTTTCTACCACTTATTCCCTTTTGGGGTCGCGGGGGGCGCTGGCGCCTATCTCAGCTAGAATCGGGCAGAAGACGGAGTACACCCTGGACAGGTCTGACGAGTCCACATTTCAAATTGTTTTTTGGAAACGGTGAATGTCGTGTTCTCCGAACCAAAGAGGAAAAGAACAATCAGGACTGTACTAGGTGCAAAGTTCAAAAGCCAGCATCTGTGATGTTATGGGGGTGCATTTGTGCCCAAGGCATGGGTAACTTACACAGCTGTGAAGGCACCATTAATGCTGAAAGGTCCATACAGGTTTTGGAGCAACATATGTTGTCATCTAACCAACGTTATCATGGACGCCCCTGCTTATTTCAGCAAGACAATGCTAAGTCACTTGTTACAACAGCGTGGCTTCATTGTAAAAGAATGCGGGTACTAGACTGGCTTGCCTGTAGTCCTGACCTGTCTCCCATTGAAAATGTGTGGCGCATTATAAAGTCTAAAATACCACAACGGAGGCCCCGGACTGTTGAACAACTTAAGCTGTACATAAAACAAGAATGGGAAAGAATTCCACCTGAAAAGCTTCAAAAATGTGTCTCTTTAGTTCCCAAAGGTTTATTGAGTGTTGTTTAAAAAAAAGGTGATGAAACACATGCCCTTTCCCTACTACTTTGGCACGTTTTGCAGCCATGAAATTGTAAGTTAATTATTATTTGCAAAAAAAAAAAAAGTTTATGAGTTTGAACATCAAATATCTTGTCTTTGTAGTGCATTCAATTGAATGAGTTGAAAAGGATTTGCAAATTATTGTATTCCGTTTATATTTCCATCTAACACAATTTCCCAACTCTTATGGAAACGGGGTTTGTACATCAGCAATATGATTCGCCTGAGTAGCTGGACAGGACAAAAAAAAAAAGTTTAGACAAGAAAAGGAAGGCAGATACAGAGAAGGAGGGAGTGCGACCGCCTTCGCCAAGAGCCAAGAAAGAAAAATCCCACCCTCCGTACATGCAGATTAGTTGCTATGGTTTTCCTGCACATGCGTTTTGGATTTTTATTTCACTTTGACATTTGTACGTATTGATTTCCATTGTGTTCACATTTTCATTTTAGCCGCCTGACGAAAAATAAAAACGGCAAAAAAAGATTGATGGAACGCAAAACGTCGTTTACGAGACGCACTCCAGCACACAAATCGATGCGTTGCTCCGTCGCCTTTCACGAGGCCCCCCCTGTCGTCTTCCTCGCCTGCGTTAGCGTCCATCCGTCCTTTGCAGCCAAGAGTGAAGCTGTGTGACTTTGAGGCGTTCAAGACAGTCCATCCGTCACATCGTGGAAGTTGTCCCCCGTCAACTTGGAAACGTTACTCATCCTTCCTGTAAGGCCTCGGGCGCTCGCACACGTACTTGTGTCTGTAAGTGTGTCTGTAAGTGTGTGTGTGTGTGTGTGTGTGCGTGTGTGTGTTGCTCCGTGAAGCGTCGCTGTTCCTTTCCTGGCACATTAATCCATCACAACAACATGCATATGCAAGCGAGACTTGACTTCACGACTGCACCGCTTCGCTTTTTTACCGCCTGCTAGCGTCGCTCATGCTTTGCCGTTTTCCTGCTGGAGTTCTGACAAAGATGTATGCTTGTACATGAAGAGGAGAAAAATAATAGTACCAGAAAAATGTTCTAATGTATTGCTATATTATACTTGTAGTATTGCCAGAAAAGTTGAAAATATGAGAATAAAGTTTCGAAATAATAAAAGCTGTATAAGCAACAGAGTTAATTGGTTTATTATAAATAAATTTAAAAATTAAATTATATTACATCCATCCATCCATCTTCTTCCGCTCATCCGAGGTCGGGTCGCGGGGGCAGCAGCCTAAGCAGGGAAGCCCAGACCTCCCTCTCCCCAGCCACTTCGTCTAGCTCTTCCCGGGGGATCCCGAGGCGTTCCCAGGCCAGCCAGGAGACATAGTCTTCCCAACGTGTTCTGGGCCTTCCCCGTGGCCTCCCACCGGTCGGATGTGCCCTAAACACCTCCTTCGGGAGGCGTTCGGGTGGCATCCTGACCAGATGCCCGAACCACCTCATCTGGTTCCTCTCGATATGGAAAAGCAGCGGCTTTACTTTGAGCTCCCCCCGGATGGCAGTGCTTCTCACCCTATCTCTAAGGGAGAGCCCCGCCACACGGCGGAGGAAACTCATTTCGGCCGCTTGTACCCGTGATCTTATCCTTTCAATCATGACCCAAAGCTCATGACCACAGGTGAGGATGGGAACGTACATCGATTGGAGATGGCACTCCACCCTTTTCCGGGCGAGAACCATGGACTCGGACTTGGAGGTGCTGATTCTCACTCCGGTCGCTTCACAGTCGGCTGCGAACCGATCCAGCGAGAGCTGAAGATCCCGGTCAGATGAAGCCATCAGGACCACATCATCTGCAAAAAGCAGAGACCTAATCCCGCGGCCACCAAACCCAAACCCCTCAACGCCTTGACTGCGCCTAGAAATTCGGTCCATAAAAGTTATGAACAGAATCAGTGACAAAGGACAGCCTTGGCGGAGTCCAACCCTCACTGGAAACGTGTCCGTCTTACTGCCGGCAATGCGGACCAAGCTCTGACACTGATCGTACAGGGAGCGGACCGCCACAATAAGACAGTCCGGTACCCCATACTCTCTGAGCACTCCCCACAGGACTTCCCGAGGGACACGGTCGAATGCCTTCTCCAAGTCCACAAAGCACATGTAGACTGGTTGGGCAAACTCCCATGCACCTTCAAGAACCCTGCCGAGAGTATAGAGCTGGTCCACAGTTCCACGACCAGGACGAAAACCACACTGTTCCTCCTGAATCCGAGGTTCGACTATCCGGCGTAGCCTCCTCTCCAGTAGACCTGAATAAACCTTACCGGGAAGGCTGAGGAGTGTGATCCCACGATAGTTGGAACACACCCTCCGGTCCCCCTTCTTAAAAAGAGGAACCACCACCCCGGTCTGCCAATCCAGAGGTACCTACCCCGATGTCCACGCGATGCTGCAGAGTCTTGTCAACCAAGACAGCCCCACAGCATCCAGAGCTTTAAGGAACTCCATGCAGATCTCGTCCACCCCTGGGGCCTTGCCACCGAGGAGCTTTATAACTACCTCAGCAACCTCAGCCCCAGAAATAGGAGAGCCCACCACAGATTCCCCAGGCACCGCTTCCTCATAGGAAGACGTGTTGGTGGGATTGTGGAGGTCTTCAAAGTATTCCTTCCACCGATCCACAACATCCGCAGTCGAAGTCAGCAGAACACCATCCGCACCATACACGGTGTTGTTGACAGTGCACTGCTTCCCCTTCCTGAGGCGGCGGACGGTGGTCCAGAATCGCTTCGAAGCCATCCGGAAGTCGTTTTCCATGACTTTGCCGAACTCCTCCCATGTCCGAGTTTTTCATAGAGGTCTTCGAGCTGCTCTTTGTCTGGTCCCTCACCTAGGACCAGTTTGCCTTGTGATACCCTACCAGGGGGCTTAAAGCCCCCGGACAACATAGCTCCTAGGATCATTGGGACACGCAAACTCCTCTACCACAATAAGGTGGCAGCTCAGAGAGGAGTAAAAAATTATATTGCTAAAGTTATAGAAGAGAAAAAAAAAATGTTGCCGATAAATGTATATTTTTTTGTTAAAAAAAATAATGGTAATATTTTTAGTCAAAAGTTGCAAACTGTGAAAATTAATTTGTAATATTACTGTGAAACAGTTTAGCTACACTCTTCAAATAATTCAATTATTTGAAGAGTGGAATTCAATCGAATAAAATAAGCATAACATTGCCGGAGCGGTATAGTTTGGTTGGTAGAGCGGCCGTGTCAGCAATTTGAGGGTTGCAGGTTTGATCCCCACTTCCGCCATCCTAGTCACTGCCGTTGTGTCCTTGGGCAAGACACTTTACCCACCTGCTCCCAGTGCCACCCACACTGGTTTAAATGTTAAATTAGATATTGGGTTTCACTATGTGAAGCGCTTTGATTCACTAGAGAAAAAACGCTTTACAAATATAATTCACTTCACATTGCCAGAATAAACAGGAAGAATTAATGACGAAAAATGGAAATGGCAAAAAGTTGGGTGACGGCGTGGATTGGTTGGATCCCCGGCTTCCACAATCCTAGTCACATCCGTAGTGTCATTGAGCAAGGCACTTCACCCTTGCTCCTGTTGGGTGGTGGTTAGGGCCTTGCATGGCAGCTCCCGCTTTCAGTGTGTGAATGTATGGGTGAATGGGTGAATGTGGAAATAGTGTCAAAGCGCTTTGAGTACCTTAAAGGTAGAAAAGTGCTATACAAGTATAACTCATTTACCAACTCATTTTACAACAATAAATAATGGGAAAAAACAGTGATGATCATTTAAAAAAGTTCAAACTTGTAGCTAGAATTTGAGAAATGATTTGTTACTGTATATTACAAAAAATAATGTTTTTTATTGTGAGTATGCAGTCACATATATGACAATGGGAAAATACATTGAATTTAATGAAGAAGGGAAAGGCAGATTGAAAGAAAATCAATAATTAAAAGAAAAGTGCTGGTAAAAGTTTAAAAACACATTTGAAAAGTGTGGGAATACATTTGGAATATTAGAACGACAAACAAATACAAATTAGATGTGAAAAATAATGCTGAATATTGCTAGAATAGACAGGATGAATATATATATATATTATGAGGAGAAACTCCTATAATGTTGCTAGAGTAAAAGAGGAGATATTATTGTTTTTATAAAATTATTATAATATTACATTAAAAAAGTGATGGTAATATTTTAATAAAATAGTTGAAAATTGCGTAAATGAACATGTAATATTACAAAGATAAACATTGTAAATAAATAAATAAATGTGTTTGATTATTAGATTCACATATGTAATTTAACCAATGCAAAATAGTGTAATATTGACAGAATAAAGAGGAATAAATGATTAATTTTACAACAATAAATATGTAATTTTATGTTAAACAAGGTGTAATATTACAACATAGTAACATATATGACCAGAAAAAGGTGCAATTTTTTATCATTGAAAATCCATCATTTTATTGGAATACATTTGTATAGTATTGTATTATGAGGTTTAATATCTGGAAATTAAATTCAGAATTTCTTAATAAAATTATTACACAAAAGCTGTAATTATGTGATGAAAAATATATATATTTTTGAGGAAAAAAAGTTAAACATTGTAGTAATATTAACAAGCAATAATTTATATTTACTGATATATATTTTTAAAGAATTAAGTTAAATGTCAAGGAAGAGGTTGCTGCTTTACAAATATAAATGCATGATATCCAGTATGAGCAAAAAAAAAAAAGAACACAAACGTCACAATGAAAGGTTTTACTTTTATGGGCAACAAAGAGTGTAATGTTACTACGTAGTAACATATATAACGAGAAAAAAAATCCATCATTTTATTGGAATACATTTGTATATTATTGTATTATGAGGTCGGTTATCTGGAAATTACATTCAGAATTCCTCCATTAAAATTATGACACAAAAGCTGTAATTACGTGATGAAAAAAACATATTTTTGTTGAAAAAAACTAAATATTGTAGTAATATTAACAAGCAATAATTTATATTTATTATTTATATTTTTTATTCAAAGAATCAAGTTAAATTTAAAAAAAAAAGGTTGCATTTTTACAAGAATAAATGCATGATGCCCAGTATGAGCAAAAAAAGAAAAAAAGAACACAAATTAATGTCACAATGAAAGGTTTTACTTTTATGGACAAAAAAGGGTGTAATGTTACAATTAAGTAACATATATGACCAGAAAAAATCCATAATTTTACTGGAATACATTTGTATATTATTGTATTATGAGGTCTAATATCTGAAATTACGTTCAGAATTCCTCCATTAAAATTATGCCACAAAAGCTGTAATTACGTGATGAAAAAAATATATTATTGATGGAAAAAAACCTAAATATTGTAATAACAAGCAATAATGTATATTCAATATATATATTTGTTTTTAACAAATTAAGTTAAATGTCAAGAAAAAGGTTGCAGTTTTAAAAGAATAAATGCATGATATCCAGCATGAGCAAAAAAAAAAAAATAATAATAATAATAATAATCACAAAATGTCACAATGAAAGGTTTTACTTTTATGGGCAAACAAGGTGTGATATTTCAACATAGTAAACTACCTGTATATGACCAGAAAAAAGTTGCAATTTTTTTAACATTGAAAATCCATAATTTTATCGGAATACATTTGCATATTATTGTATTATGAGGTCTAAAATCTGGAAATTAAATTCAGAATTTCTCCATTAAAATTATGACACAAAAAATATATATATTTTTGAGGAAAAAAAACCTAAGTAATATATATTTTGTTATTTATATATGTCTTTTAAAGAATTAAGTTAAATGTCAAAAAAACGTTGCACTTTTACAAGAATAAATGCATGATGTCAAGTATGAGCAAAAATATAAAGAACACAAAAAACATCACAATGAAAGGTTTTACTTTTATGGGCAAAAAAAAGGGTGTAATATTACAACGTAGTAACATATATGACGAGAAAAAAAATCTGTCATTTTATTGGAATACATTTGTATATTATTGTATTATGAGGTCTAATATCTGGAAATTACATTCAGAATTCCTCCATTAAAATTATGACACAAAAGCTATAATTAAGTGATGAAAAAAATATATTTTTGATGAAAAAAACTAAATATTGTAGTAATATTAACAAGCAATAATTTATATAGTTATTATTTATATTTTTTCATTGAAAGAATCAACTTAAATGTCAAGAAAAAGGTTGCATTTTTACAAGAATAAATGCATGATGTCCAGTATGAGCAAAAAAACAAAAAAAAAGAACACAAATAAACGTCACAATGAAAGGTTTTACTTTTATAGGCAAATAAGGGTGTAATATTACAATTTAGTTACATACTGTATATGACCAGAAAAAATCCATAATTTTATTGGAATACATCCGTATATTATTGTATTATGAAGTCTAATATCTGGAAATTACATTCAGAATTTCTCCATATAAATCACGACACAAAAGCTGTAATTACGTGATGAAAAAAATATATATGTTTGAGGAAAAAACCTAAATATTGTAATAACAAGCAATAATGTATATTCATTATATACTGTATATATATTTGTCTTTAACGAATTAAGTGAAATGTCAAGAAAAAGGTTGCAGTTTTACAAGAATAAATACATGATATCCAGTTTGAGCAAAACAAAAAATCACAAAATGTCACAATGAAAGGTTTTACTTTTATGGGCAAACAAGGTGTAATATTTCCACATAGTCACATACCTGTATACGACCAGAAAAAAGTTGCAATTTTTTTATCATTGAAAATCCATAATTTTATTGGAATACTTTTGTATATTATTGTATTATGAGGTCTAATATCTGGAAATTTAATTCAGAATTTCTCCATTAAAATTATGACACAAAAGATATAATTACGTGATGAAAAAATATATATATTTTGGAGATAAAAAACCTAAGTAATTTATATTTTGTTATTTATATATGTTTTTTAAAGAATTAAGTTAAATGTCAAACAAAAAGTTGCACTTTTACAAGAATAAATGCATGATGTCAAGTATGAGCAAAAAAAAAAAAAAAAGAACACAAATAACATCAAAATGAAAGGTTTTACTTTTTTGGGCAAAAAAGGGTGTAATATTACAGCGTGATAACATATATGACGAGAAAAAAAATCCATAATTTTATTGGAATACATTTGTATATTATTGTATTATGAGGTCTAATATCTGGAAATTACATTCAGAATTCCTCCATTAAAATTATGACACAAAAGTTGTAATTACGTGATTAAAAAAATATTTTTGGGGTGAAAAAAACCTAAATATTGTAGTAATATTAACAAGTAATAATTTATATTTATTATTTATATTTTTTATTCAAAGAATCAAGTTAAATTTCAAGAAAAAGGTTGCATTTTTACAAGAAAAATGCATGATATCCAGTACGAGAAAAAAAAAAAAAAAAGAGACCATGTGTATAGCAAAAATATTGTTTCATAGGGTGAAAAAGGTTAGCTGGTGGTGTCAAAAGGTCCACGTGGCCGTCAGCCGTCTCAGTTTGTGCGGAGACAGGTGTGACAGCTCCTACCTGGAGATGGTTTCTTCTGACTGCACTTTTCTGTTGTTGTTTGCTCCTCGCTATGATGGACAGAGTGTTGACACGCGGATGAACGACAACAAAAATACGCTTTAATCCAAAATGCTCACAGGCTTTATGAGCTTCACAGAAGACAATAAAGCTGTTGTCCATCTCTGCGCCCACGCCGCGTCCCTCATGTTGAGAGACAATAAAAGCGCCTCTTTTTCTTTTTATGTCCTCCCCTCCTGCAGGTGGACTCTCCGCTGGCTGTGGACGCCGTGCTGGGACAGACGGCCTTCTCTGTCACGGACGACAAGGTTTCCATCACCGAGCTCCGCGTCCACGCCGTTTCGGGCCTGACCCTGACGCTGCAGCCCAGCCCAGGCAACAGCCACACCATGGTTGCCAAGGCGACGGGTCTGCAGACGCTCACCGCTCCCAAACAGGTAGGGGGAATGACTGACAGGAAGCAAGCTTTGTTGGTTTTTCTCGACGTGCATCATGATTGAAAAATGTTTGATGCTGTCATGGTTGGATTGTTTTCATGTACACTGTGAATGTGAGTGTGAATGTTGTCTGTCTATCTGTGTTGGCCCTGCGATGAGGTGGCGCCTTGTCCAGGGTGTACGCCGCCTTCCGCCCGATTGTAGCTGAGATAGGCGCCAGCGCCCCCCGCGACCCCGAAAGGGAATAAGCGGTAGAAAATGGATGGATGGATGGATGGATGTTCTCCAGAAAGTATGAGAACTAAGAAGGATTTATTCTCTAACATTAGAATTGTTTTCCCACTATAAAAGTTTAGAATATTCCAATTTTATTTTCCCAACATTGCAACTTTTTTACATTATATATTGGCTTATTTGTTAAACCTGTTAAATCTTGACTGTGGCCTTCCAATAAATTAAAAAAAAAACCCCTGAAGCAGAAAATGCTGACTTAACAGAATATCGGCGAAAATAAAGTCCTACTTTTGTGAGGAAAGGGAGATCAAATTGTTTTTTCAGGGTTAGACAAGCAATTAAAATATTTTGTCGCGATTTGTTCATAGTTAATTCAAAATTAATCGTAATTAATCGCAGATAAATACAATTTTTCATCATTAAGAAGTGTACCCTAGACAGATCGTTTTCAAGTTTTAATCCCATGACTGGACAATTAGTTAGCTTTATTAAACTATTTTTTCTAAAGACCGTATGCCTTTTTAAAACAGATCGACACAAAAAGGACATAAATACGCTTTCAAAGTGTCAAAGTTTGTAGTTGACGAACCCCAAGATGCAGAGACGGAGGCAGGCATTGAATAAGGAAACATGGTTTTAATATAAAATACTAGAACAAAACCAAACAAAGGGTACAAACAAAAAGCACGCACGTGGGCGGATAACAAACTAAGAGAGCTAGCATGGGAGCTAGAAAACAAAAAGGAACTTTAGCATGGAAAACAGAAGTCGTACTTGTACTTAGAAAACAAACTGTAAGCAGGGAACAAAAGACAGTAAGCTAAAAACCGCTAACATACATAGCTTACCGCAACGAGATACGACACGACAGGTAGCAATGACAAGTGCGACATGCAATACAATAATCCAGTACTGACTGGAGGAACAAAGCAGGTAAAATAGGAGCTGGCTGATTGACATCAGGTGTGGCCAGGTGCCAATCAGCCACAGCTGAGCACAACAAAGCACTCAGGGAGACAAACAGGAAGCCTAACCAAAATAAGAGTGCTGACAGGAACTAAGGACAGGAAATACTAAACACACAGAGGAGAAACTAAAACACAAACAAACTCTCAATGGCAAGCCTGACACAAAGAGAATTTTAAAAATTACCCGCAGTCTGTTGGTGTCTTGCTAGATGTTGTATTTTGTAGGAATACAGATTTGTATTCCTGCTGTAGGAGCACTTGCATTCAGAGGAGGAGCTACACTTCCATGTTTAGATAGCAGTTTCACGCATTAATAACACAAAATGTGGATTGTTACGATCATGATTGGATTGTCAACGATGGTAATGTATAATGTGATATTTTTGCCTGAAAAAAATGCTTCCGATGTGTTGTACACTGTGTGTTGTACAAGTAAATCATATTTGTTTTGCTGCAGGACAATGTCTTTTCCTTCTCTATGTATTAATGAATTGTAATATTCAGCCTGTTAAACATTCTGTAAGTTTTTAAAGGCCTACTGAAACCCACTACTACCGACCACGCAGTCCGATAGTTTATATATCAATGTTGAAATATTAACATTGCAGCACATGCCAATACGGCCTTTTTAGTTTACTAAATTGCAATTTTAAATTTCCGCGAAGTGTCCTGTTGAAAACGTTGCGGTATGATGACGCGTGCGTTTGATGTCTCGGGTTATAGCGGACATTATTTTCCAGCCCGATCCAAGCTATAAGTAGTCTGCTTTGATCGCATAATTACACAGTATTCTGGACACCTGTGTTGCTGAATCTTTTGCAATTTGTTCAATTAATAATGGAGAAGTCAAAGTAGAAAGATGGAGGTGGGAAGCTTTAGCCTTTAGCCACACAAACACAGTCGGTGTTTCCTTTTTTTAAATTGCCGGAGGTGAAGCTTTACTATGGATCAGAGCGGTCAAGCGAACATGGATCCGGACTACATGTTTACTGGCAGTTTTCGGTGAGAAAATTGTGGTATAAAGTCGCCTCTTACCAGAGATCAGCGGAGCTAGCGCCGTCCATGCAGCTGCGTGACTTCCCTCAGAGACTGGCGTCAAGACACCCGTGGCCACACCCCTCTGACTTCAGGTACAATTTAATCTCACTAAATCACCAGTAACACAATAAGCAGAAAAGGGATTTTCCAAAATTATCCTAGTAAATGTGTCTAAAAACATCTGAATCGCTCTCACTTGCCCTCGCCTGTTTTTTTTTTTCTAGTCCTTCAATATCAATATCCTCATCCACGAATCTTTCATCCTCGCTCAAATTAATGGAGGAATTGTCGCTTTCTTGGTCCGAATTGCTCTTACAGCTGGTGGCTCACATTGTAAACAATGTGAGGATGTGAGGAGCCGTACAACCAGTGACATCACGCGCACATCGTCTGTTACTTCCGGTAAAGGCAAGGCTTTTTTATTAGCGACCAAAAGTTGCGAACTTTATTGTCGATGTTCTCTACTAAATCCTTTCAGCAAAAATATGGCAATATCGCAAAATGATAAAGTATGACACATAGAATGGACCAGCTATCTCCGTTTAAATAATAAAATCTCATTTCAGTAGGCCTTTAAAGAATATCCTGTATCGTGTAGTGAACTGTAATTACCCAATGTGGTCTGCAGAGGGCAGTGAAAATGATGCCTGCAGTCTTAGACATCTTCTCAGTGGTAGCAAAGAAGGGGATGAGAAAGTGTTCGAGGAGCCGCTGTGTGTTTGTGTGTGTCTCGCTTCTGTCCATTTAAGTCGACGGTGCTATTTGGGAAGATAAATAAAAGGCTGACTTGCTCATATTGCCGCCGCTATGACAATACACTTTATTTCAATCTGCCAGAAAACATGTATATAGGTGGAAATATCACAGAATAACATTGCAAAACATCTTTGACAAAGCATGGTCGTATTGTAAGATTATTTTCGTAGTTTTTTTTGGTTACACCGGATGTGATGCATAGCGCTATTATTGTGAAGCTGGAGGTAAGTGATTGGTATGAGAGAAGACTTGACATATTTTGACAAAAGTCTCCCATTAAAGTGACTTTAAACTTCCTCGCTACCTTCATTTTTTTCTACTGAGCTTTTATTCCATATTAATAAAGCAGTTTGAGTAACAATCTACATTTTATGTTATTAATGCTTACTTACTTAGACTTAGTTCCTCCCGTTCCTGTTGGAACATTGGGCGACGAGTCCCCTCCATTTGTTCCGGTCACTGGCGACCCTTCTTGCTCCATGCCAGCTGACACTCATCTCTCTCAGGTCTTCCTTGGCTGTTTGTCTCCACGTCTTCTTTGGCCGTCCTCTCTTCCTCTTTCCCCCTTCTGGCACCCAGTCCATTGCCACACTTGCCGGTGTCTCTCTTGGCAGTCGGAGTACGTGTCCAGCCATTCTCCTTCTCCTGTCAGAGACTATGTTGGACAATGGTGCTACCCCTGCCCTTCTCATCCCCTCTTCATTGGTGATGTGGTCTCTCCATGAGATCCTCAAGATGTATCTGAGGCACCGTCGGTGGAAGACATCCAGCTTGTTCGTAATGCTTGATGTCTTCATCCACCTCTCACAGGCATAGGTCACTGTAGGGATGACCACTGACATTTAGAGGCGCAGCTTTGTGGACGTACTGATAGATTTTGATGACCAGATGATCCGGAGGCATTGGAAGACTCCTGCAGCTTTTCCGTTTCTGGTGTGTACATCCTTTTCTGCATCTCCAGTGTTTGAGATGTTGCTTCCCAGATACTTGAAGTTCTTAACGTACTCTATGCCTTGTTCGCCTACAGTGAGCAGTGTAACGTTTTGGTCTTGTGCGACGGTCATGGCCTTGGTCTTCTCTTCGCTTATACGTAGGCCGACTTTTTCCCCTTGCTCATGCAGATTGTTTGTCAATTTTTGGAGCGCAGCGTAGGAATGGCTAACAGAGCCAAGTCGTCCGCAAAGTCCAGATCTGCCAGTCTGCCCCCTCCCCACTTAATGCCAAAGTTTGCTCCGGAGCAAACCTCGGTTATTAATGCTCTCAAGTGTAATGTAAACACGGAGGTGAAGCCTCATCTCTCTACAAGAGGCAAAGCACACCACCAGCGTTCGATCCAATGATTGAAGGTAAAATTGTCTTGTTTAGTCCTTAGAACAACTCTTCATGGCTTTGGACCTGGGGCTTCTATAATGTCCTGCTTGGTTTGTGCATTTCTCTTCGCTATGGTCCCGATTGTGACTCCACAGTACCTGGACACCATTGCATTGCCTCAAGCTACGGAACGGGCCGAGGGTCATAAAGGAGTCAGGATGTTAATTGCACGTTAAAAAATGTATCGCCGTTCAAGGAACCTATAGTTAACGCGTTAATGCGTCAACTTTGACAGCCCTAGTGGTTTTTTTTAGAAGAAAATGTTAAAAAAAAAACTAAATTAGAACCATATGAGAAGTTGTACTATGAGAAATGTGATTACAACAAAAAACGAGGACATAAATATTTGTTAAATTGCAAGAGTAAAGTTGTTGGGAAAAACAGTATTGCCCAAATAATACCAACATTTGAAATAATATTAATTTCTTTTTTTTTTTAATTCATTTATTTATTTATTTATTTATTTCAGGTAATGACATAAAAAAATAATAATAATAAAAATAAGTACAAAGTTGACAACACATAATAATATAAATAAATATAGTGCAAAAGGTAATTTATAGTATGCTGTGCATGATTAATATTAATATTAATAATTTGTTAAAATTATTTTTAAAAATGTTATATTACCAAAATGAAATGAAACGTCAATTTTATGAGCATAAATAATTCATAAATAAATAAATGATATTTTTGTATTATAAAAAGGAAAGAAAACACGTTGTTTATCACAGTAAGGAATGTTTTTATATTATGATGTAGTATAACATTTTAAACTTAAGTTTGTATACATGGTCAAAATATAAGGCTATAGCGTTTTTAAAAATGTATATTAATTTATTTACCCTCACTTGTCCATTAAGAGTCGGCCAATGAGAGTGCAGGATGGCAGGAATTGATCGGAAAGCAAAGTCATAGCGAGAGGAGCAATACATGCTGACTGAACAAAATCTTGGCGAAATAATATTTTTTTAAGTAATATTACAAGAAAAAAATACATTTTACAGAAATAAGGTCTTAATTTTATGAAGAAATTTGCACCATGTGAAGAATGCAAACCTCTAATCTAATGTGGACACCATAATAGTTGGAGACAAAGTTGTATTATGAGACTTAATTTTAACAAAAAGACATTAAGAAATCGCAATATTGCAAGAATTAAGTTGTAATTACTGAGAAAAAAATGGGAATTTTGGAAAAACAGTAGTCAAAATAATATTTAAAATAATCAGAATCAGCTTTATTGTCATTATGCAGGGTAACGAGATTGAGGCCATTCCATACAGTTGTGTGCATGCAAGAAAACAATATGTACACCGAAGAGAAGGCAGTTATGAGGGTCAATGGAGCAGTCCGTTCAGGGTGGTTATGGCCTTGGGGAAGAAGCTGTTCTTTAGTTAAAAGGTAAAGTACCAATGATTGTCACACACACACTAGGTGTGGCGAAATTATTCTCTGCATTTGACCCATCACCCTTGATCACCCCTTGGGAGGTGAGGGGAGCAGTTGGCAGCAGCAGTGCCGCGCCCGGGAATCATTTTTGGTGATATAACCTCCAATTCCAACCCTTAATGCTGAGTGTCAAGCAGGGAGGTAATGCGTCCCATTTTTATAGTCTTTGGTATGACTCAGCCGGGGTTTGAACTCACGACCTACCGATCTCAGGGCGGACCCTCTACCCACTAGGCCACTGAGTAGCCTGTTTGTCTTGGTTTTGATACACCTGTAGCGCTTCCCAGAGGGCAGCAGGTGGAACAGGTCAGAGCCAGAGTGGGTGCTGTCCTTGATGATGGCACTGGCTCTGTTGAGGCAGCGGGAGGTGTTGATGTCCATCAGAGAGGGGAGAAGGTGGCCGATGATCATCTGAGCCGCCTTGACCACTTTATGCAGCCTCTCCCTATCTATGCCGTACCATACTGAAATACAGTAGGTCAACAGGCTCTCGATAGACGAGCGGTAGAAGGTCAGCAGCAGGTCAGGCTTCAGGTTGTACTTCCCGAGGACTCTCAGAAAGTGTAGCCGCTGCTGAGCCTTCTTGATGATTGATGTGGTGTTGACTGTCCAGGAAAAGTCGTTAGAGATGTGGACTCCAAGGTACCTGAAGGAGTGGACCCTCTCCACATGCTCGCCATTGATGTGGGGGGTGGGGGGGGCGGGGTC
Source organism: Nerophis ophidion (assembly GCF_033978795.1). Taxonomy (NCBI): domain Eukaryota; kingdom Metazoa; phylum Chordata; class Actinopteri; order Syngnathiformes; family Syngnathidae; genus Nerophis; species Nerophis ophidion. The sequence continues at coordinate 68,800,035 of NC_084614.1, forward strand.
GGTGCTGTTCCTCCTGAAGTCGACAATTATCTCTCTGGTCTTGCTGGTGTTGAGAGCGAGGTTGTTCTCCGAAGACCAGGCCGTCAGCTTCAGGACCTCCTCACTGTAGGCAGCCTCGTCACCCCTGGAGATGAGCCCGACCACTGTGGTATCGTCAGCAAACTTGACGATAAGGTTGTCACTATGGGCTGGACTGCAGTCATGGGTGTAGAGGCAGTAGAGGAGAGGGCTCAGCACACAGCCCTGTAGGGAGCCGATGCTCAGCGTGCGGGTGGATGAGAGGGGGCCAAGTCTCACAAAATAATACTTAAAATAATAAATTGTTATAAAAATTTTAAAGAAATCATATTACCAAAATCAAAATGTATTAAACTTCAATTATATCAGAGTAAATAATAAACAAATCAATAAATACATCATCATTTTAACAAAAAAACATTAAGAAGTCATAATATTGCAAGAATGAAGTTGTAATATTGAGAGAAAAATATGGGGATTTAGGAAAAGCCATAGTCAAAATAAAATTTAAAATAATAAATTGTTATAATTTAAAAAAAAAAAAGATTACCAAGATAAGTGAAGTGAATTATATTTATATAGCGCTTTTTCTCTAGTGACTCAAAGCGCTTTACATAGTGAAACCCAATATCTAAGTTACATTCAAACCAGTGTGGGTGGCACTGGGAGCAGGTGGGTAAAGTGTCTTGCCCAAGGACACAACGGCAGTGACAAGGATGGCGGAAGCGGGAATCGAACCTGCAACCCTCAAGTTGCTGGCACGGCCCGGCCGCTCTACCAACCGAGCTAAAAATAAAAATGTGATTTAACTTCAATTTTATGAGAATAAATGATACCAAATCAATAAATACATCATACATTTCTAATAAAAAGGGATAGAAAAAGATGTGCATACCAAGAAGAAAAATGTGAATACTCTGATATATGAAGTTCTAAAAATGTGTATACATATGTAAATAAAGTACGAATACTAAACAATAGTCTTAAAAAAATATATATATATATATATACATATATATATATATATTTTATTTATTTATTTATTTATTTTTTTTAACCTCACTGCAGTGATCTTGTTTGTTCATGAAGAGACTTCAAGGAAAAAAATGCTGACTTAACAACATTTTTGCAAAAGAATAAAAACAAAAATGCCCCCCTTGCAACTTTATGTGAACAAAATCGTAACAGTATGAGACAAAAATATATTTTTTATATTTATATATATTTATATATATATTTTAAAAAAAGTGACAATATTGCCAGAATAATGGGAAAATACATTTGAGACAAAGTCGTATTTACGGAATGAAAAATGTCATAAAAGTTGATTTTTCCGAGAATGTCGCGATGGTTTGTCTGAGGAAGCAGATGCGGAACACAATCCAGGAGTGGGGAACAACATCGGCTCCTCTGATATCAAAAACCAACTGCCATGCGTCCGTGTTCCCCGCCGAGAACACGTGTTTTGTCGTTGTCAAACCCCCCTGTCAGACCTTCATGTCTCCCCAGCCAGCCTCTCCACAAGTGGCGTGTCATTGTTCTAACCGCCGTGTAAGATCCAAAGCGTGTCGTCGACCTGCCAGCGAGTGAACGTAACGTGCGGTTCAGCTCGTCGCTTTGCCGTCATGAAGGCGGCTTGCTTTTCGACACGTGTCGCCACGGTAACGCGCCACGTCAGCCTAACCTTTTGTGAGGATGGGAACGGGATTAGAGTCTGAACAGTTTGGGGGTTTCGGCGCCTAATTCCGGAATAACTCTTTGACGTTCCTTTGATGAGAAACTTTTCCGGTGCTTGGGACCTTTGGAACTTTTCCACTGACGCAATCAGGCACTAGCAGGTACCTTTCGTGTGTCCTCATAGGTGACAACTACTGGAAATATTAAACATCACACAGGCTAACGCTATCTTATCTTGTTTCTGCGGTATTACACACCATAGTCCCCACTTTGCCCCATTTTCTCGCTGCCCTCAGTCTCCTTTTGGATAAAATTGTTCTCAGACCCTATTTTTTCTCCAATGTTGTCTTTTGTTAGCGTGTCTCCCATCGATTGATGCGTTCAAAGGGGCGGAGGTTTTGCAGTTTTTTTCTAACTTATGCAATTTTCTCGCTGCCCACGGTCTCCTCTTGGATATAATTGTTTTAGAGACCCTCCTTTTTCTCCAAGGCTGTTTTTGGCCAGGGTGTCTCCCATTGACTGATGTGTTCCAAATGGCGTAGGTTTTGCAGTTTTTTCTCACTTGCACGATTTTCTCGCTGCCCTCAGTCTCCTCTTGGATAAAATTGCTCTAGAGACCTTTTTTCTCCAATGTTGTCTTTGCTTAGTGTGTCTCCCATTGACTGATGCATTCAAAGGGGTGGAGGTGTTGCATTTTTTTTATAACTTATGCAATTTTCTCGCTGCCCTCAGTCTCCTCTTGGATAAAATTGCTCTAGAGACACATTTTTTTTCTCCAATGTTGTCTTTGGTTTGGGTGTCTCCCATCGACAGATGCGTTCAAACGGTCGGATGTTTTGCAGTTTTTTTCTAACTTGTGCGATTTTCTCGCTGCCCTCAGTCTCCTTTTGGATAAAATTGTTCTCGAGACCCTAATTTTTCTCCCATGTTGTCTTTTGTTAGCGTGTCTCCCATCGATTGATGCGTTCAAAGGGGCGGAGGTTTTGCAGTTTTTTTCTAACTTATGCAATTTTCTCGCTGCCCACGGTCTCCTCTTGGATATAATTGTTTTAGAGACCCTCCTTTTTCTCCAATGCTGTTTTTGGCCAGGGTGTCTCCCATTGACTGATGTGTTCCAAATGGCGTAGGTTTTGCAGTTTTTTCTCACTTGCACGATTTTCTCGCTGCCCTCAGTCTCCTCTTGGATAAAATTGCTCTGGAGACCTTTTTTCTCCAATGTTGTCTTTGCTTAGTATGTCTCCAATGGACTGATGCATTCAAAAGGGCGGAGGTGTTGCATTTTTTTTATAACCTTTGCAATTTTCTCGCTGCCCCCAGTCTCCTCATGGATAAAATTACTCTAGAGACACAATTTTTTTCTCCAATGTTGTCTTTGGTTACGGTGTCTCCCATAGACTGATGCGTTCAAACGGTCAGAGGTTTTGCAGTTTTTTTCTAAATTGTGCGATTTTCTCGCTGCCCTCGGTCTCCTTTTGAATAAAATTGTTCTAGAGACCCTAATTTTTCTCCAATGTTTTCTTTGGTTAGCGTATCTCCCATCGACTGATGTGTTCAGAGCTGTGGAGGTTTAGTAGTTGTTTTTTTAACTTATGCAATTTTCTCGCTGCCCTCGGTCTCTTCTTGGATATAATTGTTTTAGAGACCCTCCTGTTTCTCCAATGCTGTCTTTGGCTAGGGTGTCTCCCAATGACTGATGTGTTCAAAGTGGTGGAGGTTTTTCAGTTGTTTTTCTCACTTACGCGATTTTCTCGCAGCCCTCAGTCTCCTCTTGGATAAAATTGGTCTAGAGACCTTCATTTTTCTCCAATGTTGTCTTTGCTGAGTGTGTCTCCCATTGACTGATGCATTCAAAGGGGCGGAGGTGTTGCATTTTTTTTTATAACTTATTCGATTTTATCGCTGCCCTCAGTCTCCTTTTGGAAAAAATTTGCTCTAGAGACCCAAATTTTTCTCCAATGTTGTCTTTGGTTAGCGTGTCTCCCATCGATTGATGCGTTCAAAGGGACTGAGGTTTTGCAGTTTTTTTCTAACTTATGCAATTTCTCCTTTGGTTAGCGTGTCTCCTATCGACTGATGTGTCAAAGAGGTGGCGGTTTTGCAGGTTTTTTGTAACTTCTGCGATTTTTTCGCTGCTCTCACTCTATTCTTGGATAAAATTGATCTAGAGACCCTAATTTTTCTCCAATGTTGTCTTTTGTTAGCGTGTCTCCCATCGATTGATGCGTTCAAAGGGGCAGAGGTTTTGCAGTTTTCTAACTTATGCAATTTTCTCGCTACCCTCAGTCTCCTCTTGGATATAATTGTTGTTTTCTCCAATGCTGTCTTCTGTTAGGATGTCTCTCATTGACTGATGCGTTCAAAGTGGCAGAGGTTTTGCAGTTTTTTCTCACTTATGCGATTTTCTCGCTGCTCTCAGTCTCCTTTTGGATAAAATTGCTCTAGAGACCCTAATTTTTCTCCAATGTTGTCTTTGGTTAGCGTGTCTCCCATCGATTGATGCGTTCAAAGGGGCAGAGGTTTTGCACTTTTCTAACTTATGCAATTTTCTCGCTAACCTCAGTCTCCTCTTGGATATAATTGTTTTAGAGACCCTCCTTTTTCTCCAATGCTGTCTTTGGCTAGGGTGTCTCCCAATGACTGATGTGTTCAAAGTGGTGGAGGTTTTCCAGTTTTTTTTTCTCACTTACGCGATTTTCTCGCAGCCCTCAGTCTCCTCTTGGATAAAATTGCTCTAGAGACCTTCATTTTTCTCCAATGTTGTCTTTGCTTAGTGTGTCTCCCATTGACTGATGCATTCAAAAGGGCGGAGGTGTTGCATTTTTTTTTATAACTTATTCGATTTTGTCGCTGCCCTCAGTCTCCTTTTGGAAAAAATTTGCTCTAGAGACCCAAATTTTTCTCCAATGTCTTTGGTTAGCGCGTCTCCCATCGATTGATGCGTTCAAAGGGACTGAGGTTTTGCAGTTTTTTTTCTAACTTATGCAATTTCTCCTTTGGTTAGCGTGTCTCCTATCGACTGATGTGTCAAAGAGGTGGCGGTTTTGCAGGTTTTTTGTAACTTCTGTGATTTTTTCGCTGCTCTCACTCTATTCTTGGATAAAATTGATCTAGGGACCCTAATTTTTCTCCAATGTTGTCTTTTGTTAGCGTGTCTCCCATCGATTGATGCGTTCAAAGGGGCAGAGGTTTTGCAGTTTTCTAACTTATGCAATTTTCTCGCTACCCTCAGTCTCCTCTTGGATATAATTTTTTTAGAGATCCTCCTTTTTCTCCAATGCTATCTTCTGTTAGGATGTCTCCCATTGACTGATGCGTTCAAAGTGGCAGAGGTTTTGCAGTTTTTTCTCACTTATGCGATTTTCTCGCTGCTCTCAGTCTCCTTTTGGATAAAATTGCTCTAGAGACCCTAATTTTTCTCCAATGTTGTCTTTGGTTAGCGTGTCTCCCATCGATTGATGCGTTCAAAAGGGACAGAGGTTTTGCAGTTTTTTTCTAACTTATGCAATTTTCTCGCTGCCCTCAGTCTCCTCTTGGAGATAATTGTTTTAGAGCAGTGGTTCTTAACCTGGGTTCGATCGAACCCTAGGGGTTCGGTGAGTCAGTCTCAGGGGTTCGACAGAGCCTCCGGACACACCCAACTCACCGTGTAAATAAAAACTTCTCCCTATCGGCTTTATGGATACGGCAACAGCAGAAGTACGACTGATTTGCTTGTGTGAGTTTACGCACTGTGTTGGTTTTGTTCTGTAAACAAGGTAATGTTGATGCACGGTTCATTTTAAAACAACATAACTTTGTCTTGAATTTGAAAACAAAAAAAAACATTTTATTTTTCACTACAGAAGGGTTCGGTGAATGCGCATATGAAACCGGTGGGGTTCCGTATCTCAAATAAGGTTAAGAACCACTGTTTTAGAGACTCTCCTTTTTCTCCAATGCTGTCTTTGGTTAACGTGTCTCCCATTGACTGTCTCGTTCTAAAGGGCGGAAGTTTTGCAGTATTTTTCTTACTTGTGCGATTTTTTTCGCTGCCCTCAGTCTCCTGTTGAATAAAATTGCTCTAGAGACCCTCATTCTTCTCCAATGTTGTCTTTGGTTAGCGCGTCTCCCATCGACTGATGCATTCAAAGGGGCAGGGGTTTTGCAGGTTTTTTCCAACCTAGACAAATTTTTCCGCTGCCCTAAGTCTCCTCTTGCATGAAATTTATCCCGAGACTCTTATTTTTCTCCAATGTTGTCTTTTGTTAGCGTGTCTCCCATTGACTGATGCGTTCAAAGAGGCGAACGTTTTGCAGTTTTTTTTCTTCACTTATGCAATTTTCTCAATGCCATTAGTCTCTTCTTGGATAAAATTGCTCTGGAGACCCTCATTCTTCACCAATGTTGCCTTCGGTTATGTTTCTCCCATTGACTTATGCGTTCAAAAGGGCGGAGATTTTGTTACTGTTTATTACAAGAGATAAAGATGTTATATTGTGAGTATAATTCACAATTATGACAAGAGGAACATTTTAAAAATGTTAGAATGCATTTGTAATGTTACAACAAAACTTCTGCGATTTTTCTAAGGCCCTCAGTCTCAGATAAAATTGGTTACCATGACGTCTCGAGAGCCTTTTATGTTCTTCATTGTTCCTGTTTGTGAGTCTCTCCTATTGACTGATGCATTCAAAGTGGCTTTAATATTGTGTTTTTTCAGCTTGTCTCTTATCAACTGATGCCTTCAACGTGGCAAGGTTTTTGGATTTTTTCCCTCCAAACTGAAGCAAGTGAAGCTTGATTTTCTCACTGCCGCCCTCAGTCTCCTCTCGGATAAAATTCCTTATGAGACCCTCATTTTTTTCCAGTGTTGTTTTTTGTTAGCGCAGACGCTGATTCTTCTCCAATCTTCTTGTTTGTTAGCGTGTCTGCTATAAACCGTTTCGTTCAAAGTGTGGGACGCTCAAGCTAGTGGCGCTCTTTTTTTCTCACTGCCTTCAGTGTTTTCTCAATAAAAAATGATCTTCTTACCATCATGGGGCCCTCGTTCTCCATTTTTGTAGTTTGTTCGCATGTGCTCAACACGGTGGGGTTTTCACAGTTTCCTTACTATTGTGTTTTGTCAGCTTGTCTCTTATCACCTGATGCCTTCAACGCGGCAGGGTTTTTGCAGTTTTTCCTCCAAACCGAAGCAAGTGAAGCTCGATTTTCTCGCTGACGCCCTCAGTCTCCTCTCGGATAAAATTTCTTATGAGTCCCTAATTTTTTTTCCGGTGTTGTTTTTTGTTAGCTCATCGACCGATGTGTTCAACGGGGCTGAGGTTTGCAGGTTTTTTTTTTTGTTGTTGTTTTTTTTAAACTAGTGGGATTTTCCCGCTGCCCTCAGTCTCCTCAGGTCAAATGGGCCACCATAACAATTATCTGGAGACCCTGTTTTTTCTCCATTATTCTTGTTTGTTAGCATGTCTGCTATGGACCGATTCGTTCAAAGTGTAGGGCGCTCAAACTAGTAGTGCTCTGTTTTCTCATTGCCTTCAGTGTTTTTTCAAAAAAATTGTCTTCTTACCGTCATGGGGCCCTCGTCCTCTATTTTTGTAGTTTTTATCGCATGTGCTCAACACGGTGGGGTTTTCAGTTTCCTTAATATTGTGTTTTGTCATCTTGTCTCTTATCAACTGCCTTCAACGTTGCAGGATTTTTGTAATTTTTCTTCAAAGCTCAGGTTTCTCGCTGCCGCCCTCGGTCTCCTCTTGGATAAAATTCCTTTTGAGACCCTCATTTTGTGTTTTTTCTTGTTAGCGCCCCGACTGATGTGTTCAATGGGGCCAAAGTTTTGCAGGGTTTTTGGTTTTTTTCAAAGAACTGCGATTTTTTTCACTGCCCTCAGTCTCCTCTCAGACATATTGGGTCTCCATTACGTCTATCTCGAGTGGGGTTTTCACAGTTTCTTGCAGCAGTAGCTCCAATTTGAGGAAAAGTAGATCCGTAGAGGAAAAGTGTTGTGGTGGATGGTCCGAAGCTTAAACAGCAAACAAAGTGGATTTAGTACAAAACCTTTATTTACCCATAATCAAAAGTAGAGAGTTGGATTGAATTGCCCATGCAAACAGACAGCGTCCTCCGGAGGATCCAGAATCAAGCAAAATCATATCAAATATTGGTCTACTGGCATTTTATTTGTTTCCCTCATGTCTCAAGGTCCTGTTGTTTTGCAACTGCTAGCTCTGCAACGACCTTGGATCCCTTAGTCATAACAAACAAAACATTTTGTAGAATGGTTAGAAAGACCAAAAATTAAACTTTCACCTACATATGCTCTTCCAGTGATTCAGAGGCTTTTCGATAGACTTTCTTTTTGGACTAAAACAGACACAAAATATGGTATAAAGGTCAGAAATTCCACTACAGAGTCTTATTTTTGACCGCAATGAATCGCCGGCAGTTAAACGCAACCTGATCTTGTTTTTGTGTCTCCTTCGCCGACAGGAGGCCAGTCTGTCCGTCTGGATGTTCTTCAGCGACAACACGGCCGCCACGCTGACTTACTTCGATCCCAAAGACTACAACTTCAACGCCTCCTCGCTGGACGACAAGGTGGCGTCGGTGTCCCAGGAGCCCCAGCAGCGTTGGCCCGTGGTGGTGGCAGAAGGCGAGGGCTCCGGCGAAGTGGTGCGCGTGGAGATGACCATCGGCGAGGCCTGCCAGAAGACCAAGCGCAAGAGCGTCATCGCCTCGGCCGGCATCCACGTCAAGGTCCGCTTCGGCCCGGAGGACGACTCCGAAGAGGAGGTGACCACCGAGGGAGAAGCGGAGTCGGCCCCTGTTACCCGACGTCCTGTCCTGGATCCCAACGTAAGCGGGCGGATTTACGAGACGTCCAACGAGCAGCCCGCCAGCGTTCCCATCGATTACACCAACTTCCCCACCATCAGCAACCAGGAGCCGCCCACTGAGATGGACGAGGAAGAAGAGGACGAGGACGACGACTTTGTACACTCGCGTCGCAACATGACCGACCTGGAGATCGGCATGTACGCCCTCCTGGGCGTCTTCTGCCTCGCCATCTTGGTCTTCCTCATCAACTGCATCGTCTTCGTGCTCAAGTACCGCCACAAGCGGATTCCTCCGGAGGGCCAGGCCAACATGGACCACTCCCACCACTGGGTCTTCCTGGGCAACGGCCAGCCGCTGCGGGCGCAGTGCGACCTGTCGCCGCAGCAGGCGGAGAGCCCCGGCAACCCCCTGGAGGGCGTCCAGACCTGTTGCCACGGCGACCACCACAGCAGCGGCAGCTCCCAGACCAGCGTGCAGAGCCAGGTGCACGGGCGCGGCGACGGCAGCTCCGGCGGCTCCACCAAAGAGAACGGCGAGGACGCCAGCTCGCCCACGTCCAAGCGCAAGCGGGTCAAGTTCACCACCTTTACCACGCTGCCCTCCGAGGACCTGCCCTACAACTCCATCCCCGTCGCGGACGAGGAGGACATCCAGTGGGTGTGCCAGGACATGGGCTTCCAGGACCCCGAGGAACTGCACGACTACATGCGCAGAATAAAAGAAATCGCCTGAGAGCCGAGGCGCCGCGCTCTCCTTTTTACCCGTTCCCCCTCCCTCCCCCCCACCAACCCCCCTCCCGCCGCAGTGGAAGACCAAAACCTTTCACGGACTCGGTAAGTTTTGCTTTGTTCCGTTCGTTTTTGCACAGTGCTGTGATCTTCGACACGCTCGCACTCGCCACTGAGGAGCAACAACAACAAAAAAACAGAAATTATATTTAAAAAAGGAAGTGAGGACGCAGAAGGAAGCCAAAGACGGACGATCTTGAAGATCTAAGCCAGGCGCTAGCTTCTTTGGGCTTCAGTGGAAGTGGACGCGAGCAAAGAGGCCTTTGATGAACACTACAAAAACACTCTCATTAAAGGCTAAACTTCTTTATTCTATTTTTTTTTTCTTTGCCAAAGTAGGAAAAGAGTCAACGGCCGTACTTTTTCGTCATCTTCTTTTGTGTCAGCTGCACAGATATCATTTGTACTCACCGCTTACGTTTTTCTACACAATCCACTGCCCTCCTTCTACTTGCCACTACTACACCAGTACGTACGGTAAGGAAGCGATCATACGGCCACATTTCTGGGAGGCAATGCTAACTGCTGAAAATGGTGGAAAGGGCCACTCCCAAGTTGGAAACGCCACAAAACACATTATAAGATACTCAGCACTCCGCTGCCATCTGGCGGCGAATGTGGATAGTGCAACCCTCCCTCCACACACACACACTATTTGTCACGTTTCACGTGTCAGGTCAACCGTGACGAACGGGGGGGTTGGCATATGAATCCCCTTCCTACTGGCCCCAGGACAGTTCCGATGCCTTACTAACACACACACAGGTCACGGCGCACCGGTAGCGTGTGTGTGCGTGCAGCGTCTTACCCCGTAGCAAGCAGCTCTGTGCGTGGCGAGGATCTTTGCATGGACGGCGTCACTTACAACTATTATTATTTATTATTATTATTATGATTATTGCCATTTTCATCACCCAAATTTGTAAATGTGGTAAGAATATACTCATGCATTATGCGCATGCCATGATGATGTCACATACATGCAAACATTCCTCTCTGCTGTGTATATATTGACATATATACAGAAATATATATCTAAGACGGCTGCTTGCACAGACAAAAAAGCGCCATGAAAATTGTAGCTGTTTTTTTAAATTATTATTATTTTTATTTTTGGAAAGAACTGTTTGACTGTTATAGTTGGAAATTGCAGAATTTTTGCCCCACACCCCAAATTTGTTTTTATCCGGAGCATAAAAAAAATTCTAATGTCAGCGTTAATCCACAAGAAGGCCAGCGGAGAGACGTAGTGTGTGTTGGTGATTTCGGTCGTCATATTTTTTCTTTTTTTTTTCTCCAAAGTATTCGGATGCAAACGACAGACGTGTGTGTGGGTGAAATGTAATTCCCGAGTAAAAAGATTAACCTGGGTGATGTGCAAGCTAAGTTGTGTGTTATCGCACATGCCACTAATTATCTGGTGACGTTTTCAAAAAATGTGAATTTGGGTCGTTCAAATTCTGTGTAACATGTATTTGGTACTTTTAGAGGCACGGACCGAATTCCGGCTGTACTACCGGGTACCGAGTCACGGATAAATTAACATTGCCATAGAGCGTCACGCCCGTTTGGCAAACCAGTCGGCACCGACTCAAACACTTGGCAGGGAAACGAGCACTCGGAACAGATTCAGTCAGATTGCCTCAGGTTTCAAAGTCAAAGCCCAGGGGCCACATCTGGTCCGCTGCATTAAATGGAATTAATGAATTAATTCATTCATAAGTGTCTTTTCTTACTAAATGTAGTTGACTAATAATTCTGACAGAAAAAGAATACATGTAATGTATGCCATTTTTTTTTATCTTTTAAAATTGATCTAAAATTGCAACAATTATGTTATCCTACATTCCTGAAAAAATGTTTTTGTTAAAATCAAAATAAGCGAGTCAGGATTTTAAAACAGGTTATTCCTTTAAAAAAAAAATTTTACTATAAAATTTTTATTGAATACATTTTTGTTAGTTTTTTTATTAATCAGTCCGACAAAATAATACACAGTGATACCTTAATAACTCATATCCAATTCCAGAACCAAACCCAGCCCAGCAACATTCAGAATAAAAAACCAACAGAGCAATTGAGAATGGAAATGGAAAATGGCTTATTGATAAAAACTGATTTGAAAAAAAAAAAATGTGGCAATACACCGTAAAAGCAAAAAAAAAAAAAACATAGATTTTACAATCAAAACATTAAAACAGATTTTTATTTTCATGCACATGCTGTAAAGAAAAACATTGTACTTTTTACGGTAAAATTTTGGCAAACCTCACAGCTGTTTTTTTACTGTAAAATCTACAGATTTGTTTACAGTGTACGTAAAAATATATATACAATTAATGAATAATTGTATAATGCCATCATAAGACATTTTATATGTTAGCGTATGTTAGTTTCCATGCCAACCAAGCAAGTATGCCTGATAGAAAGCGATCAAAAGTGAGGCTGCCTTTTTCAAAATGGCTTGATGCTAATTTACTAGCTAGCGTTAGCGATCTTTAGACACTTTCAAATTTGGAAACGAAAATTACTTTTTAAAAGCACATTACAATCAAAACAGCTGGTGTGTACAATACTTATAGTATCAAGACTTTTTAGGGATCAACACAAGATAAGACTGGCACATTCCACTAAAGGGCACATACATTATTCTTATTTTGTGTGTGTTTTTATTTTACTAAACCAATAATAAAACACATCAAAGGAAAGCAATATGTTGACACACTTTCGTATCTTCTGCTGATTTTGGAGACACAAATGTGAGTCAAAGATCCTCTATTTGACAGGAGCGACATACAATCGATGTTGCGTCATTTCTAACGTGGCATCCCTGTGAAAACAACACAGGAAATCTGGCCATGACGTCATCCGGGTTGCACCTAACGTGGTTTGCACATGGTCCAGGTGGAGTGTAAAACGGCTCCCGATGTAAAACATAAGTCACAAATGACATGTATTCTCCTGTAACCTTTCATCTGGACTACATGTCATCCGTCGTTTTATATAATCCGTGTAATCTGGATTCGGTGTCATCCCTGTGGATTTATCTCAGGTTGCCGATGACATTTCGAAATAACACGGCTTCAGAAAGCGAAGAAAAGAAATATACGACAAAAAGGCGTTTTGATAAATTGTGCTTTTTCGGCATTGGGCTCCAGTTTTGAGCTGAGGGCGTTTTGAAGTTTCTTTAAGATCCTTTTTTTTTTCATTTTATTTTATTCCACACACCATGAGACAAAATAGTTGTTGTTGTTTTGTTTTTTTAGACCGCTTTAAGGGATTGGGTAAGTCTCAAAGCGGATTGGGACACCTTCGTTGTGCTGAGAAAGAACTGCATTTTTGGTGTCTGTTGCCCCGGTGGATTCTTTAAAGACCCAATCCAGATTTGTTTCGGCAAAAACAAGCTCTGCATTTTTGCTTTTTAAAATCGTCTCTATTTGATTTGAAGGACAACACGTCCATTTCATTTAGTCCGGAAAGCATTTTTCCCCTGCAAAAATGCGCCTTGAGAGTGCCTGACCTCCACCAAATCCAATTTAAAAAACAAACCCAGCCATTTTTATATTTTAATGTATCGGCTCTCGCTTTTTGTAGACCATGCAAGATTTTCAAAAAAACTTTGCTCCAAGAATTATAAATAAATAACCAAACTGCTTATTTATTTTTTTCCACAACACAAGCATATACAGTCATGGTCAAAAGTCTACATAAAAATGTTAAGAACATAAGGTCATGGCTGTCTTGAGTTTCCAATCATTTCTACAACTCTTTTTTGGGGGGGATTGAGTGATTGGATCACATACTTGTTGGTCACAAAAAACATTTATAAAGTTTGGTTCTTTTATGAATTTATTATGGGTGTACTGAAAATCTGTGCTGCGTCAAAAATTGTAATATTTGGTTACATGTCCCTTGGCAAGTTTCACTGCAATAAGGCGCTTTTGGTAGCCATCCACAAGCTTCTGGTTAAATTTTTGACCACTCCTCTTGACAAAATTGGTGCAGTTCAGCTAAATATGTCGGATTTCTGACATTGACTTGTTTCTTCAGCATTGTCAGGACTTTGGGAAGGCTATTCCAAAACCTTAGTTCTAGCCTGATTTAGCCATTCCTTTTCCACTTTCGATATGTGTTTGGGGTCATTGTCCTGTTGGAACACCCAACTGCGCCCAAGACCCAACCTCCGGGCTGATGTTTTTAGGTTGTCCTGAAGAATTTGGAGGCAATCCTCCTTTTTCATTGTCCCATTTACTCTCTGTAAAGCACCAGTTTCATTGTCAGCAAAACAGGCCCAGAGCGTAAAACTACCACCACCATGCTTGACGGTAGGCATGGTGTTCCTTGGATTAAAGGCCTCACTTTTTCTCCTCCAAACATATTGCTGGGAATTGTGGCCAAACAGCTCAATTGTTGTTTCATGTCACCACAGAGCTTTCCTTCAGAAGGTCTTATCGTTCTCCATGTGGACAATGCTGAAGAAACAAGTCCATGTCGGAAAACCAACAAATTTAGGTGAACTGCACCAATTTTGTCAAGAGGAGTGGTCAAAAATTCAATCAGAAGCTTGTGGATGGCTACCAAAAGTGCCTTATTGCAGTGAAACTTGCCAAGGGACACGTAACCAAATATTAACATTGCTGTATGTATACTTTTGACCCAGCAGATCCATCTAGCCATTTTCTACCATTTGTCCCTTTTGGGGTCGCTGGCGCAGATTTGCTCCCGTTTTCAGTAGACCCATAATAAATTCATAAAAGAACCAAACTTCAAGAATGTTTTTGTGACCAACAAGTATGTGCTCCAATCACTCTATCACAAAAAAATAAGAGCCATGACATTATCTTCTTTACAAGTGTATCTAAACTTTTGACCACAACTATGTAATCCACCATATAGATTCTGCGTGTACATGGATCCTTTCATGCGTCTGGATTAGGGTCTTTAAGGGTCTCTGCATGCGTCGTCATTTGGTTGACTCTCTCAGGATGTTTGAATTCATCACTTCATAACAACAACGACAAGGGAACAGATTTAGTGTCTGCTAGCAGCTGCGTCTTATCGCTTCTCATGTAAATATGTTGCCATGTTCCGTTCTTTCATGGTTCCATGTTCTGCCTTTTTCTTTTGCTTTTGTACCGTTGCTCGGGTGTTTGTATCTTTGGATTTTCCAGCTGCTACTAAAAACTTAGTCGCCGCCAAACACACACACACACACACACACACACACTGACCACCTTGTTCATGTACAGAGCACTGATCTATTTCCTGTATTCTCTTGCAAAACAAATCCTTGTATTTTCCTGTTCTATGTAAAATACTAAAGAAAATGCAATCCTGCACTAAAAGGTGTAATGTTTTTTTTCTTTTGGTTAACACTGAAGAGAAAGGTTTGGTTTCCCAACTTAAGTAAAAAGGAAGTAACCATTTTTAATTTAATATTTTTTTGTGCTATCAGTGCTTAAAATAGAAACTTATTTTGTGTATAATGTCATACTTTTATATGTTGCTTCACCAAATGAATAATATATATTCACATTCAAACATAAGTAATATGTCGACACACTTGCATGCTTTGGTCAAAGATCTTCTATATGACAGGAGCCCTCAGCTGTTTTTTTTTTTTTTTTTTTTTTAAACAGCGGCATAGCTCGGTTGGTAGAGTGGCCGTGCCAGCAACTTGAGGGTTGCAGGTTTGATTCCCGCTTGTGCCATCCTAGTCACTGCCGTTGTGTCCTTGGGCAAGACACTTTACCCACCTGCTCCCAGTGCCACCCACACTGGTTTAAATGTAACTTAGATATTGGGTGTCACTATGTAAAGCGCTTTGAGTCACTTGAGAAAAGCGCTACATAAATATAATTCACTTCACTTCACTTTTTTAGACATGCTGCCATAAACAGTCAAAAGATCCTTTCTATATGACAGGAGTGCTCTGCTGTTTTCAGGAACCTACTGCAAATTTCAAAGATCTATTACGCTATGCTAGAAACATGAGTCAAAGATCTTCTCTATATGACAGGAGCGCTCCACTGTTTCTTGAGACCAATTCTTAGCTAAAGATCCTCCATATGACAGGAGCATACTTGCCAACCCTCCCGGATTTTCCGGGAGACTCCCGGAATTCAATACCTCTCCCGAAAACCTCCCGGAAGAAATTTTCTCCCAAAAATATCCAGAAATTCAGCAGGAGCTGGAGGCCACGCCCCCCACCTCTCCCCTCCCCGCAGCTCAAACATGCACAGTTCGAAGCACGAAAAGGAGGATTGCAGGCGAAGCTGACGGCATTTAAAGTCATTTTTAAAAATGACTGCTAATCCTCCTCCTTTTCGGCCGGACGACCGCGGAGAATTAAAGTAAGAACACTCCGGAGGCAGAAGTTCATTAAGAGGGGCGGACTCACCGGCTCTCAGCCATGTTTCCGTCACACTGAGGAAGTCAAGTCCGCGGGAAGTGAAGAAATCCTTCAGGATAAACGTTTTGTTTGTCAAAGATCTTGCGTTCACAAGACCGAACCTGGCCGGGGCCAGCACGTCCAAGGGCGCAGCTAATCCAGGTGGGGCCCGACACACAGCCCGCAGGTGGCGGGGGATAGGAGCCACGAGGCGGGAAAGGAAGGCAGGAATCCGGCCAGGTGAAAAAGCTGACTAGGACGTCGAAAAACCAACGTCAAAGTGGATCATATCAGCGGGAGAGGGGCAAAGATCCAACAGTGTTCGGCGGTCATACACAAGCAGTGAGCTGACAGAGACGAAAATAGACGCAAACAACACAAAAACAAACATATCTGACAGCGAGAGACGGCAGGGCAAAGCACATACTGCCGCCATCTTCTGCAAACTCAGAAGCGACGTTACTCAAATAGTGAAAGGTAAGTGTTGTTGTTTGTTTTTTTAGTAACCAGCAAGCACAGTACAGTTAGTAGAACAACTGTGGTTTTGTTACTGTGTATTTGATAGGTGCCGTCTGAAATTCAACTATTTATTTTATTTATATATATAATAAAATAAATATATATGGCTAGAATTCACTGAAAGTTAAGTATTTCATACATATCTAACTGTATATATATATAAAATACTCTCGTTGGCTGTACATATACACCCCTCCCCTCTTAACCACGGCCCCCGCCCCAACCACGCCCCCAAACCACACCTCCGCCCCACCCCCGACCACGCCCCCCATCCCCCACCTCCCAAAATCGGAGGTCTCAAAGTTGGCAAGTATGGACAGGAGTACCTGCTGTTTTAAGAGACCTAATACTAAAACGTTGGCCAAAGGTCTTCTCTGTATGACGAGCCCCCTGCTGTTTTTAGTCACGTGCTGCCGAAAATGTTAGTCAAAGATCTTTTCCTATGGCAGGTGCACTCTGATGGTTTTAAGCACCTACTATTTGTCAAAGATCCTCTAAACAATAGGAGCGCCCTGAAGTTTTTTAGAACCCACAGGCAAAAACACTCATCAAATATCCTTTGTATTGACAGGAGTATTCTACTTTTATTTGGGTTTTTTTAGACATATTGCTAAAAAAAAGTAAGTCAGGAGTTGTTTTAGGGACTGACCGTCAGAAAAACTAATAAAAGATCTTATGTACAGACAGGAGCGTTTTACTGTTTTTTTGTAACACTCATGTCATAAATGTTAGTCAAAGATCCTCTATATGACAGGAGAGCCTGCTGTTTTAAATAACTTAGTACTAAAAGCATTGGCAAAAGTCTTCTCTGTGTGACAGGAGCGCTCTGCTGTTTTTAGTCACGTGCCGCCATAAATGTTAGTCAAAGATCCTCTATATGACAGGAGAGCCTGCTGTTTTAAATAACTTAGTACTAAAAGCATTGGCAAAAGTCTTCTCTGTGTGACAGGAGCGCCCTGCTGTTTTTAGTCACGTGCCGCCATAAATGTTAGTCAAATATCCTTTCTATGGCAGGTGCACTGATGGTTTTAAGCATGGACTGTTTGTCAAAGATCTTCCATTAAAAAAAAAAATCCTCTTTGTATGACAGGAGTGATGGGCTGTTTTTAGTCACATATTACCATAAACGTCTTGAGAGGTGACTCATGTTGTTTTAAGGGCCCACTATTAGTCAAAGATCCTCTATATGATAGGCGTGCCCTGAAGTTTTTTAAGAACCCACTGCCTAAAACAGTCATCAAAGATCCTTTGTTTTGACAGGATTATTCTACTGTTATTAGTTTTTGTTTTTTTAGACATATTGCCATAAAAGTTAGTCAGGAGTGTCCTGCTGTTTTAGGAACTGACTGCCAGAAAAACTAATCAAAGATCTTCTGTATAGACAAGAGCCCTTTACTGTTTTTGTAACATTCTGCCATACATGTTAGTCAAAGATCCTCTATACGACAGGAGTTCCTGATGTTTTAAAGGACTTCGTACTAACAAAAATGGACGAAAAGTCTTCTCTGTTTGACAGGAGCGCCCTGCTGTTTTTAGTCACGTGCCGCCATAAATGTTAGTCAAAGATCCTTTCTTTGGCAGGTGCACTCTGATGGTTTTAGTCAAATATCTTCCATGAAACAGAAGCACCCTGCTTTTTGAAGACATTATTACCAAAAACATGAGTCAAAGATCATCTTTGTATGACAGGAGTGCTGGACTGATTTTAGTCACATATTACCATAAACGTTAGTCGAAGATTCATTTGAGAGGTGACTCCTGCTGTTTAAAGACCTACGATTTGTCAAAGATCCTCATATGATAGGAGCGCCCTGAAGTTTTTAAGAACCCACTGCCAAAATCACTAATCAAACAACATTTTTATTGACAGGAGTATTTTACTGTTATTAGTTTTTGTTTTTTTAGACATATTGCCATAAAAGTGTCCTGCTGTTTTAAGAACCTACTGTAAAGGACAAAGATCATTTCTATTTGACAGGAGTGCCCTGCTATTTTTAAGAACTGCCTGCCTAATCACAGATCCTCTGATTTAACAGGAGCGTTCTACTGTTTTTGAAAGTTACTGCCTAAATATTTGTCAAAGATCTTCTAACTATGACAGGAGCCCTGTGCTGTTTTAAAGAACCTATTACCAGAAACACTGGTCAGAGATCCTCTCTGTGTGTGACAGGAGTGCTTTGCTGTTTTTAGTCACATACTACCATAAATGCTCGTCAAAGATGATTGCCGCGTTCTGCTGTTTTTAAGGACCGACTGTTACTCAAAGATCCTCCATATGACAGGAGTGCCCTGCTGTGTTTAAGAACTGACTGCCAAAAACATTAATCAAAGATCTTTAGTATAGACAGGAGCTTTTTATCGTTTTTGCATCATACTGCCATAAATGTTGTTTAAAAGATCCTTTATACGACAAGAGCGCTGTGCTGTTTTAAAGAACCTACAGCAAATGTCAGCAATCTTTTGCAAATATCAAAGATCCTCTATATTTCAGGAGCGCCCACATTTTGGAACTGAACTCATTCCCGGGCAGTTTGTGGAATAATCCCAGACAGAAGGTGGATGATTTACTGGTAAGTCCTGCCCGTTTTCCTGTGAATTTGCTTTTCTTCATGTTTTTCAACCCATCTTGCCTCCATCAGGAGGTTGCCTACAGCCACAGCTGTTTTTCCAGAGGACTTTGGTGGTTATATGCGTTTATATATAAGCGACATTGTTTATTTGCCTGCACCAGCGTTATAGAAAAAAACGGTAATCAAAGGTGTAAGAGACATTGTTTATTTGCCTGCACTAGTTTTACAGAAATTATGGTAAACAAAGTTATAAGAGACAATGTATAGTTGCCTGCACCAGCTTTATAGAAATTACGGTAATCAAAGTTTTTTAAGAGACATTGTTTATTGGCCTGCACCAGCATTATAGTAATTATGGTAATCAAAGTATGATGAGAGACATTGTTTATTTGCCTGCACCAGCTTTATAGTACTTACGGTGATCAAAGTTATAAGATACATTGTTTATTGGCCTGCACCAGCCTTATAGCAATTACGGTAATCAATGTTTTATAAGATACATTGTTTATTTGCCTGCACCAACTTTACAGAAATTACGGTAATCAAAGTTATAAGGGACAAAGTATATTTGCCTTCACCAGATTTATAGAAATTACGGTAATCAAAGTTTTTTAAGAGACATTGTTTATTTGCCTGCACCAGCATTATAGTAGTTATGGTAATCAAAGTTATAAGAGACATTGTTTATTGGCCTTCACCTGCATTAAAGAAATTATGGTAATCAAAGTTTTATTAGAGACATTGTTTATTTGCCTGCACCAGCATTATAGGAATTACAGTAATCAAAGTCATAAGAGACATTGTTTATTTGCCTTCACCAGCATTACAGAAATTACGGTAATCAAAGTTTTATAAGAGACAATGTTTATTTGCATGCACCAGCATTATAGAAATTACGGTAATCAGGGCGGTAAGAGACATTGTTTGTTTGCATGTGCCAGCATTATAGAAATTACAGTAATCAAAGTTTTATTAGAGACATTGTTGATTTGCCTGCACCAGCATTATAGAAGTTACGGTAATCAAAGTTATGAGACCTTGTTTATTTGCCTGCACCAGCATTATAGAAATTATGGAATTCAAAGTTATGAGGCATTATTAATTTACCTGCACCAGCATTATAGAAATTACGGTAATCAAAGTTATGAGACCTTGTTTGTTTGCATGTGCCAGCATTATAGAAATTACAGTATAAAATTTTATGAGAGATCATGTTTATTTGCTTGCACCAGTATTATAGAAATTCCGGTAATTAAAGTTTTATTAGAGACGTTTGTTTGTTTGCCTGCACCAGCATTATATAAATTACGGTAATCAAAGTTTTAGACCTTGTTTATTTGCCTGCACCAGCATTATAGTAATTATGGTATTCAAAGTTATAAGAGACATTGTTCATTTACCTATACCAGCATTATAGAAATTACGGTAATCAAAGTTATGAGACCTTGTTTATTTGCCTGCACCAGCATTATAGTAGTTATGATAATCAAAGTTATAAGAGACATTGTTTATTGGCCTTCACCAGCATTAAAGAAATTACGGTAATCAAAGTTTTATTAGAGACATTGTTCATTTGCCTGCACCAGCATTATAGAAATTACGCTAATCAAAGTTATGAGACCTTGTTTATTTGCCTGCACCAGCATTATAGTAGTTATGGTAATCAAAGTTATAAGAGACATTGTTTATTGGCCTTCACCAGCATTATAGAAATTACGGTAATCAAGGTTTTATTAGAGACATTGTTCATTTGCCTGCACCAGCATTATAGAAATTACGGTAATCAAAGTTGTAAGAGACATTTTTTGTTTGCATGTGCCAGCATTATAGAAATTACAGTATTACATTTTATGAGAGATCATGTTTATTTGCTTGCACCAGTATTATAGAAATTCCGGTAATTAAAGTTTTATTAGAGACGTTGTTTGTTTGCCTGCACCAGCATTATATAAATTACGGTAATCAAAGTTATTATACCTTGTTTATTTGCCTGCACCAGCATTATAGTAATTATGGTATTCAAAGTTATAAGAGACATTGTTCATTTACCTATAACAGCATTATAGAAATTACGGTAATCAAAGTTATGAGACCTTGTTTTTTTGCCTGCACCAGCATTATAGTAGTTATGATAATCAAAGTTATAAGAGACATTGTTTATTGGCCTTCACCAGCATTAAAGAAATTACGGTAATCAAAGTTTTATTAGAGACATTGTTCATTTGCCTGCACCAGCATTATAGAAATTACGGTAATCAAAGTTATGAGACCTTGTTTATTTGCCTGCACCAGCATTATAAAAATTACGGTTATCAAAGTTGTAAGAGACATTGTTTGTTTGCATGTGCCAGCATTATAAAAATTACGGTAATCAAAATTATGAGACCTTGTTTATTTGCCTGCACCGGCAATATAGAAATTACCGTAATCAAAGTTTTATAAGAGACATTGTTTATTTGCCTGCACCAGCTTTATAGAAATTACGTTAATGAAAGTTGTAAGAGACATTGTTTGTTTGCATGTGCCAGCATTATAGAAATTACGGTAATCAAAGTTGTAAGAGACATCGTTTGTTTGCATGCACCAGGAATATAGAAATTACCGTATTTAAAGTTTTATAAGAGACATTGTTTATTTGCCTGCACCAGCATTATAGGAATTACGTTAATCAAAGTTGTAAGAGACATTGTTTGTTTACATGTGCCAGCATTATAGCGAAGCGAATTATATTTATATAGCGCTTTTCTCTAGTGACTCAAAGCGCTTTACATAGTGATACCCAATATCTAAGTTACATTTAAACCAGTGTGGGTAGCACCGGGAGCAGGTGGGTAAAGTGTCTTGCCCAAGGACACAACAGCAGTGACTAGGATGGCGGAAGCGGGAATCGAACCTGCAACCCTCAGGTTGCTGGCACGGCCACTCTACCAACCGAGCTATACCGTAATTATAGAAATTACGGTATTAAAAGTTTTATGAGAGACATTGTTTATTTGCCTGCACCAGCATTATAGGAATTCCGGTAATCAAAGTTTTATTAGAGACATTGTTGGTTTGCCTGAACCAGCATTATAGAAATTCCGGTAATCAAAGTTATGAGACCTTGTTTATTTGCCTGCACCAGCATTATAGAAGTTACGGGAATCAAAGTTGTCATATTTAAAGCCTCCAAAGGACTCCAGCGTTCCCTTTTTTGCAGATTTCAATGCAATGAAAATCAGCGCAGACGTTGTCCTTTTTATTTGTTGTTTTTACAAACCTGTTTGCGTCCGTCAAAATGCCTCCAGAAGTTTTCTTCTTCTTCTTTTTTTTTTTTTTTTTCTTCCACTCGCCGGCCCCACGGTGGAGGCTGTGATCTCACGTCAAGATGCTTCCAGCCTGGCCGCCATGGAGCCGTGACAGCACAGATCTTTGAACGCCATAAAGCATCAGCAGTAAATGTCATGTTTGGCCGTCACTTCCTCGAAATCCCACAAAGAAGATTCTTCTTCTTCTTCTTCTTCTTCTTCTTCTTCTTATCCGAGACACATTATTCTCTCAGGCCGGCAGCCACACATCACAACTTCCTCCCCTGCTACACAACAGAAGCGTGAAACAGCACCAACTGGAAAAGTTTCATCCTAAAAATTAATCTAGTTTTTTTGTTTGTTTTTAAACATGCTAGCTAACGAGCAAACAAATATATTGTGCAGTCGACAAATATGCATCGCAATTTTTTTTTTTTCATAAAGTATGTCTAATACTATGACTACACAACTATCGAAATTGCTTATGTCGCGGATTAGTACTTAAGTGCTAACTGGCAAATGTACGAACACGGACATTTGTTGGGCTGGTTTTCGCGCTTTTTAGCCAACGTTGAAATCGCGTGTTACGTTGTAGCATTCTGCTAACAACAAACACTGAAATAGCATGCAACTTTTTTGCGTTAATATGCTAGTTAACAAACGAACAAACACACAAGTAGCTTGTAGGTTTTTTGCATAGTTATGCGCTAAAATAGTAACAAAGACAGAAATAGCTTGTGCATTTTGCGTAATTCTGCTAGCAAATACTGAATTAGCTTTTGTGTTTTACGTAATTCAGTGAGCTAACAAAACTAACAAACGCTGAAATAGCTTATGACTAGTTTGCGTAATCCTTCTAACAAACACTGAAATAGCTTGTGCGTTTTGCGTGAATCTGCTAGCAAACAAACTAGCAACACTGAAATAGCTTGTGACGTTTTTGCGCAATACTGCGAGCTATAAAAAAACAAACGCTGAAATAGCTTATGACAATTTTGCGTGATTCTGCTAACAAACACTGAAATAGCTGGCGCATTTTGCATAATTCTGCTGGCTAACAAACTAACAAAGACAGAAATAGCTTGTGCGTTTTGCGTAATTCTGCTAACGAACACAGAAATAGCTTGTGTTTTGCGTAATTCAGCTAGCTGTCAAACTAACAAACGTTGGAATAGCTTATGACAATTTTTTGTAATTCTGCTAACAAACACTGAAATAGCTTGTGCGTTTTGAGTAAATCTGCTAGCTAACAAACTAGCAAAGACAGAAATAGCTTGTGCGTTTTGCTTAATTCTGCTAACAAACACAGAAATAGCTTGTGTTTTGCGTAATTCAGATAGCTGTCAAACTAACAAACGTTGAAATAGCTTATGACAATTTTGCGTCATTCTGCTAACAAACACTGAAATAGCTCGTGCGTTTTGCGTAAATCTGCTAGCAAACAAACTAACAAAGACAGAAATAACTTGTACGTTTTGCGTAATTCTGCTAACAAACACTGAATTGGCTTTTGTGTTTTGCGTAATTCAGTGTGCTAACAAAACTAACAAACGCTGAAATAGCTTATGACAAGTTTGCATAATTCTTCTAACAAACACTGAAATGTCTTGTGCGTTTTCTATAAATCTGCTAGCAAACAAACTAGCAACACTGAAATAGCTTGTGACGTTTTTGCGTAATATTGCGAGCTATAAAACGAACAAACGTTGAAATAGCTTATGACAATTTTGTGTGATTCTACTAACAAACACTGAAATAACTGGCGCATTTTGCATAATTCTGCTAGCTAACAAACTAACAAAGACAGAAATAGCTTGTACGTTTTGCGTAATTCTGCTAACGAACACAGAAATAGCTTGTGTTTTGCCTAATTCAGCTAGCTGTCAAACTAACAAACGTTGAAATAGCTTATGACAATTTTTTGTAATTCTGCTAACAAATACTGAAATAGCTTGTGCGTTTTGAGTAAATCTGCTAGCTAACAAACTAGCAAAGACAGAAATAGCTTGTGCGTTTTGCGTAATTCTGCTAACAAACACAGAAATAGCTTGTGTTTTGCCTATTTCAGATAGCTGTCAAACAACAAACGTTGAAATAGCTTATGACAATTTTGCGTCATTCTGCTAACAAACACTGAAATAGCTTGTGCGTTTTGCGTAAATCTGCTAGCAAACAAACTAACAAAGACAGAAATAATTTGTACGTTTTGCGTAATTCTGCTAACAAACACTGAATTGGCTTTTTTGTTTTGCGTAATTCAGTGTGCTAACAAAACTAACAAACGCTGAAATAGCTTATGACAAGTTTGCATAATTCTTCTAACAAACACTGAAATGGCTTGTGCGTTTTCTATAAATCTGCTAGCAAACAAACTAGCAACACTGAAATAGCTTGTGACGTTTTTGCGTAATATTGCGAGCTATAATACGAACAAACGTTGAAATAGCTAATGACAATTTTGCGTGATTCTACTAACAAACACTGAAATAGCTGGCGCATTTTGCATAATTCTGCTTGCTAACAAACTAACAAAGACAGAAATAGCTTGTACGTTTTGCGTAATTCTGCTAACGAACACAGAAATAGCTTGTGTTTTGCCTAATTCAGCTAGCTGTCAAACTAACAAACGTTAAAATAGCTTTTGACAATTTTGCGTCATTCTGCTAACAAACACTGAAATAGCTTGTGCGTTTTGCGTGAATCTGCTAGCAAACAAACAAAGACAGAAATAACTTGTACGTTTTGCATAATTCTGCTAACAAACGCTGAATTAGCTTTTGTATTTTGCGTAATTCAGTGAGCTAACAAAACTAACAAACGCTGAAATAGCTTATGACTAGTTTGCGTAATTCTTCTAACAAACACTGAAATGGCTTGTGAGTTTTGCGTGAATCTGCTAGCAAACAAACTAGCAACACTGAAATAGCTTGTGACGTTTTTGCGCAATACTGCGAGCTATAAAAAAACAAACGCTGAAATAGCTTATGACAATTTTGCGTGATTCTGCTAACAAACACTGAAATAGCTGGCGCATTTTGCATAATTCTGCTGGCTAACAAACTAACAAAGACAGAAATAGCTTGTGCGTTTTGCGTAATTCTGCTAACGAACACAGAAATAGCTTGTGTTTTGCGTAATTCAGCTAGCTGTCAAACTAACAAACGTTGGAATAGCTTATGACAATTTTTTGTAATTCTGCTAACAAACACTGAAATAGCTTGTGCGTTTTGAGTAAATCTGCTAGCTAACAAACTAGCAAAGACAGAAATAGCTTGTGCGTTTTGCTTAATTCTGCTAACAAACACAGAAATAGCTTGTGTTTTGCGTAATTCAGATAGCTGTCAAACTAACAAACGTTGAAATAGCTTATGACAATTTTGCGTCATTCTGCTAACAAACACTGAAATAGCTCGTGCGTTTTGCGTAAATCTGCTAGCAAACAAACTAACAAAGACAGAAATAACTTGTACGTTTTGCGTAATTCTGCTAACAAACACTGAATTGGCTTTTGTGTTTTGCGTAATTCAGTGTGCTAACAAAACTAACAAACGCTGAAATAGCTTATGACAAGTTTGCATAATTCTTCTAACAAACACTGAAATGTCTTGTGCGTTTTCTATAAATCTGCTAGCAAACAAACTAGCAACACTGAAATAGCTTGTGACGTTTTTGCGTAATATTGCGAGCTATAAAACGAACAAACGTTGAAATAGCTTATGACAATTTTGCGTGATTCTACTAACAAACACTGAAATAACTGGCGCATTTTGCATAATTCTGCTAGCTAACAAACTAACAAAGACAGAAATAGCTTGTACGTTTTGCGTAATTCTGCTAACGAACACAGAAATAGCTTGTGTTTTGCCTAATTCAGCTAGCTGTCAAACTAACAAACGTTGAAATAGCTTATGACAATTTTTTGTAATTCTGCTAACAAATACTGAAATAGCTTGTGCGTTTTGAGTAAATCTGCTAGCTAACAAACTAGCAACGACAGAAATAGCTTGTGCGTTTTGCGTAATTCTGCTAACAAACACAGAAATAGCTTGTGTTTTGCCTATTTCAGATAGCTGTCAAACAACAAACGTTGAAATAGCTTATGACAATTTTGCGTCATTCTGCTAACAAACACTGAAATAGCTTGTGCGTTTTGCGTAAATCTGCTAGCAAACAAACTAACAAAGACAGAAATAATTTGTACGTTTTGCGTAATTCTGCTAACAAACACTGAATTGGCTTTTTTGTTTTGCGTAATTCAGTGTGCTAACAAAACTAACAAACGCTGAAATAGCTTATGACAAGTTTGCATAATTCTTCTAACAAACACTGAAATGGCTTGTGCGTTTTCTATAAATCTGCTAGCAAACAAACTAGCAACACTGAAATAGCTTGTGACGTTTTTGCGTAATATTGCGAGCTATAATACGAACAAACGTTGAAATAGCTAATGACAATTTTGCGTGATTCTACTAACAAACACTGAAATAGCTGGCGCATTTTGCATAATTCTGCTTGCTAACAAACTAACAAAGACAGAAATAGCTTGTACGTTTTGCGTAATTCTGCTAACGAACACAGAAATAGCTTGTGTTTTGCCTAATTCAGCTAGCTGTCAAACTAACAAACGTTAAAATAGCTTATGACAATTTTGCGTCATTCTGCTAACAAACACTGAAATAGCTTGTGCGTTTTGCGTGAATCTGCTAGCAAACAAACAAAGATAGAAATAACTTGTACGTTTTGCATAATTCTGCTAACAAACGCTGAATTAGCTTTTGTATTTTGCGTAATTCAGTGAGCTAACAAAACTAACAAACGCTGAAATAGCTTATGACTAGTTTGCGTAATTCTTCTAACAAACACTGAAATGGCTTGTGCGTTTTGCGTGAATCTGCTAGCAAACAAACTAGCAACACTGAAATAGCTTGTGACGTTTTTGCGCAATACTGCGAGCTATAAAAAAACAAACGCTGAAATAGCTTATGACAATTTTGCGTGATTCTGCTAACAAACACTGAAATAGCTGGCGCATTTTGCATAATTCTGCTGGCTAACAAACTAACAAAGACAGAAATAGCTTGTGCGTTTTGCGTAATTCTGCTAACGAACACAGAAATAGCTTGTGTTTTGCGTAATTCAGCTAGCTGTCAAACTAACAAACGTTGGTGTAGCTTATGACAATTTTTTGTAATTCTGCTAACAAATACTGAAATAGCTTGTGCGTTTTCAGTAAATCTGCTAGCTAACAAACTAGCAAAGACAGAAATAGCTTGTGCGTTTTGCTTAATTCTGCTAACAAACACAGAAATAGCTTGTGTTTTGCGTAATTCAGATAGCTGTCAAACTAACAAACGTTGAAATAGCTTATGACAATTTTGCGTCATTCTGCTAACAAACACTGAAATAGCTTGTGCGTTTTGCGTAAATCTGCTAGCAAACAAACTAACAAAGACAGAAATAACTTGTACGTTTTGCGTAATTCTGCTAACAAACACTGAATTGGCTTTTGTGTTTTGCGTAATTCAGTGTGCTAACAAAACTAACAAACGCTGAAATAGCTTATGACAAGTTTGCATAATTCTTCTAACAAACACTGAAATAGCTTGTGCGTTTTGCGTAAATCTGGTAGCTAACAAACTATCAACACTGAAATAGCTTGTGACGTTTGTGCGTAATTCTGCGAGCTATAGAACTAACAAACGCTGAAATAGCTTATGACAAATTTGCGCGATTCTGCTAACAAACACTGAAATAGCTTGCACGTTTTGCGTAAATCTGCTAGCAAACAAACTAACAAACACTAAAATAGCTTCTGCATTTTGCGTAATTTTGCGAGCTGACAAACATTAAAATAGCTTGCGCGTTTCGCGTAAATCTGTTAGCAGACAAACTAACAAACACTAAAATAGCTTCTATATTTTGCGTAATTTTGCGAGCTAACAAACACTAAAATAGCTTGTGCGTTTTGCGTAATTTTGCGAGCTAACAAACACTAAAATAGCTTATGCGTTTTGCATAATTTTGCTAGCTAACAAACACTAAAATAGCTTGTGCATTTTGCGTAATTTTGCGAGCTAACAAACGCTAAAATAGCTTGTACGTTTTGCGAAATTTTGCGAGCTAACAAACAGTAAAATAGCTTGTGCGTTTTGCGTAATTTTGCGAGCTAACAAACACTAAAATAGCTTGTGCGTCTTGCGTAATTTTGCGAGCTAACAAACGCTAAAATAGCTTGTGCGTTTTGCGAAATTTTTGCGAGCTAACAAACACTGAAATAGCTTGTGCGTTTTGTGTTACTCTGCTAACAAACACTATAATAGCTTGTGCGTTTTGCATAATTTTGCTCGCTAACAAACGCTGAAATAGTATCTGACGTTGCTAAGAAACCAACATTAAAATCACTTTTGACATTTTTACATTATTCTGCTATTAAACAAACACTGAAATCGCTTTAACGAATTTTGCAAGCTAACAATCACTGCAATCCCTCCAAACCTGTACGTACAACTCTGCTCCCGTACAAACATGAAAAGCACTCGGGAATGTTTGCGTTACTTTGCCACGAGCTCACAAACGGTGAAAAAGTTTAAAACCTGATCTCAACAAACGACTAAACTTTAAAATTGCTTGTGAGGGTTTTGCATCATTCTGCTTCCCAAATGAACATTGCAATTAAAGGCCTACTGAAACCCACTACTACCGACCACGCAGTCTGATAGTTTGTATATCAACGATGAAATATTAACATTGCAACACATGCCAATACGGCCTTTTTAGTTTACTAAATTGCAATTTTAAATTTCCCGCGAAGTGTCCTGTTGAAAACTTTGCTGTATGATGACGCGTGCGTTTGACGACACCGGTTGTAGCCGACATTTTTTTCCACCCCGATCCAAGCTATAAGTAGTCTGCTTCAATCGCATAATTACACAGTATTCTGGACATCTGTGTTGCTGAATCTTTTGCAATTTGTTCAATGAATAATGGAGACGTCAAAGAAGAAAGATGTAGGTGGGAAGCTTTTAGCCTTTAGCAACACAAACACGCGGTGTTTCCTTGTTTAAAATTCCCGAAGGTGAAGCTTTACTATGGAACAGAGCGGTCAAGCGAACATGGATCCCGACCACTTGTCAACCGGCAGGTTTCGGTGAGAAAATTGTGGTAATAAGTCGGCTCTTACTGTAGTTATGAGCGGAGCTTGTGTCATCCTGCAGCTGTGGACTAATACCTCCTCCCACCGGAGACACTGGCGGTCACCAAACCCGTGGCCACACCCCTCCGACTTTTAGGTACCATATAATCTCACTAAAACACTAGTAGCTCGGTTGGTAAAGCGGCCGTGCCAGCAACTTGAGGGTTGCAGGTTCAATCCCCGCTTCCGCCATCCTAGTCACTACAGTTGTGTCCTTGGGCAAGACACTTTACCCAACTGCTCCCAGTGCCACCCACACTGGTTTAAATGTAAAAATTAGATATTCGGTTTCACTATGTAAAGCGCTTTGAGTCATAGGAGAAAAAGCGCTATATAAGTATAATTCACTTCACTTCACTAACACAATAGGCAGATAAGGGATTTTCCAGAATTATCCTAGTAAATGTGTCTAATAACATCTGAATCGCTCTCTCTGCCCTCGCCTTTTTATTTTTTTAACTTTTTTGTATTTTTTTCTAGTCCTTCACTCTCACTATCCTCATCCACAAATCTTTCATCCTCGCTCAAATTAATGGGGAAATTGTCGCTTTCTCGGTCCAAATCGCTGTAGCTGCTGGTGGCCATGATTGTAAACAATGTGAGGATGTGAGGAGCTCCACAACTCGTGAGGTCACGCGCACATCGTCTGCTACTGGCCCTGTACTCTTCAGCATCTACATGCTGCCGCTAGGTGACGTCATACGCAAATACGGTATTAGCTTTCACTGTTATGCTGATGACACCCAACTGTACATGCCCCTAAAGCTGACCAACACGCCGGACTGTAGTCAGTTGGAAGCGTGTCTTAATGAAATTAAACAATGGATGTCCGCTAACTTTTTGCAACTTAACGCCAAAAAAACGGAAATGCTGATTATCGGTCCTGCTAGACACCGACCTCTATTTAATAATACAACTTTAACATTTGACAACCAAATAATAAAACAAGGTGACTCGGTAAAAAATCTGGGTATTATCTTCGACCCAACTCTCTCCTTTGAGTCACACATTAAAAGCGTTACTAAAACGGCCTTCTTTCTCATCCGTAATATCGCTAAAATTCGCTCCATTTTGTCCACTAAAGACGCTGAGATCATTATCCATGCGTTTGTTACGTCTCGCCTCGACTACTGTAACGTATTATTTTCGGGTCTCCCCATGTCTAGCATTAATAGATTACAGTTAGTACAAAATGCGGCTGCTAGACTTTTGACAAGAACAAGAAAGTTTGATCACATTACGCCTGTACTGGCTCACCTGCACTGGCTTCCTGTGCACTTAAGATGTGACTTTAAGGTTTTACTACTTACGTATAAAATACTACACGGTCTAGCTCCATCCTATCTTTCCGATTGTATTGTACCATATGTCCCGGCAAGAAATCTGCGTTCAAAAGACTCCGGCTTATTAGTGATTCCTAGAGCCCAAAAAAAGTCTGCGGGCTATAGAGCGTTTTCCGTTCAGGCTCCAGTACTCTGGAATGCCCTCCCGGTAACAGTTCGAGATGCTACCGCAGTAGAAGCATTTAAGTCTCACCTTAAAACTCATCTGTATACTCTAGCCTTTAAATAGACCTCCTTTTTAGAGCAGTTGATCTGCCGCTTCTTTTCTTTCTCCTATGTCCCCCCCTCCCTTGTGGAGGGGGTCCGGTCCGATGACCATGGATGAAGTACTGGCTGTCCAGAGTCGAGACCCAGGATGGACCGCTCGTCAGGACCCAGGATGGACCGCTCGCCTGTGAATTCTCCCTGCCCACTGGGTGTGAGTTTTCCTTGCCCTTTTGTGGGTTCTTCCGAGGATGTTGTAGTCGTAATGATTTGTGCAGTCCTTTGAGACATTTGTGATTTGGGGCTATATAAATAAACATTGATTGATTGATAATACGAAGTTCCTGCAGTCCTGGGTTCAAATCCAGCCTCGGGATCTTTCTGTGTGGAGTTTGCATGTTCTCCCCGTGAATGCGTGGTTTCCCTCCGGGTACTGCGGCTTCCTCCCACTTCCAAAGACATGCACCTGGGGATAGCTTGATTGGCAACACTAAATTGGCCCTAGTGTGTGAATGTGAGTGTGAATGTTGTCTGTCTATCTGTGTTGGCCCTGCGATGAGGTGGCGACTTGTTCAGGGTGTACCCTGCCTTCCGCCCGATTGTAGCTGAGATAGGCGCCAGCGCCCCCCGCGACCCCGAAAGGGAATAAGCGGTAGAAAATGGATGGATGGATGGATGATTGATACTTCCGGTACAGGCAAGGCTTTTTTTTATTAGCGACCAAAAGTTGAAAACTTTATTGTCGATGTTCTCTACTAAATCCTTTCAGCAAAAATATGGCGATATCGCGAAATGATCAAGTATGACACCTGCTAAGAAAATCTCATTTCAGTAGGCCAATTTTGCATAATTTTGCTGAACGACAAACACTGAAAAAGCTTGTTACATTTTTATTTTTTTTGTCGTATTTTACTTGCGAACAAAAAAAATACATATATGAAAGAAAGAGCATGAGTTCAGTTATTGTCTTTAGCACAGGCTGGCTTTCAGGCGGTGCCTTTCACCTATTTTTCTTTTCTTATTGTTGCTTTAACTGCTCCTAAAGTCTTTGAGGCCAAAATAATATTTCTCTATTTTTCTGCATCTCAGAGGAAGCGGCAAGGAGAGACTTTTGTTTTATTTCAGGTAGGGTTGCGGTTTTGCAGCCAAGGACAAGCGAGCATTATTCATCATGGTTGGGGGGTGCGGGGGGTTTACGTTGCACTTGAAAGTGTGGCTGGGGGCTCAGGGCGCACCTTTGGAAAGTCTTACCTGTTTGAACCCTGATCAATGGACGCTAAGCCTCCTTCTCTGTCTTCATGATTACACTTTCAAGGTGTTTTCATATCATGTGTTTGGCGGTGATAAAAGCTTCTTGAGATAAGGAAAGGGAAATTACAAATGTGACTTTCAAGCTTTCTGGGAGTGTTGGAGAAAGCAGCACATCAGGTCATCATACATATTTTATGAAGGCCTTGGACAAGGCCCACTATTTTTTTTTCTTTTTTTTTTTTTTTTTTAAGGACGCAGGACACAAATGTGTCAACATGTCGTGTCCTGTAAGGACGAGGAGGACACGGTTCAGCTATTATTTATTACAAAGTTCAAACTTCCAGTCACTTTGTGTGCACCGAAACACATCATAGCAGGAAAATAGCCTCGGACAATTACAGTACATTAATTATACTTTTATATTTTGACATACTTTCTTGTGTACTTTTTTTATTTATTTGAATACAAATAAAAAAATGATGATGCCAAAAATTTGACCTTCCTAAATCTTGGTCTGAATTATCCCCCAATTAGCGCCATATTCTTGCCTTAAAATTCCTTATAAGCATCATAACATGAAAAAGTAGCTGACAATTTAATGTAATATGTTATTACTTTGTTTTATAAATTACAAATATTTCACTATATACTTTTACATTTTATTTATAATTTTAAATAAAATGATAAATGGGTTGTACTTGTATAGCGCTTTTCTACCTTCAAGGTACTCAAAGCGCTTTGACACTACTTCCACATTTACCCATTCACACACACATTCACACACTGATGGAGGGAGCTGCCATGCAAGGCGCCAACCAGCACCCATCAGGAGCAAGGGTGAAGTGTCTTGCTCAGGACACAACGGACGTGACGAGATTGGTACTAGGTGGGATTTGAACCAGGGACCCTCGGGTTGCGCTCGGCCACTCTCCCACTGCGCCACGCCATTTTGTGTTTTGTTTTGTTTTTTTCATTTAAAAAAACACCAAACATTTTTATGAAGCTTTCAGGTGGTTTCGGAAATTCCTAATTCTTGCTTTGATTAAACCTCCAATTAGCGCCATATACTCGCCTAAAATTCCAAAAAAAAAGAAAAAAAGCATCTGACAATTGAATTTATGTTATTGTTTAATTTTTTGGATCACATTTATTTCACTGTATACTTTTATAATTTATTACAAAACTTTTGGTACCTTTTTTTTGTGATGCTTTCGGGTGGTTTACGAAATTTGAGCTTCCTAAATCTTGGTAGGATTTAATTATAGCGCCATATTCTTGCCTTAATATTCCTAAAATGCATAATTTGAGGAAAACACAGCTGATAATAGAATGTATTAAATTATTCATTTGTTTTATATTTTACATTTTTTTTCAGTATTAACTTTTATATTTTATGTGAAATTTTTGTATCATTTTTATTACATATATATATATATATATATATATATTTTTTTTTTTTTTTTTTTTTTTTAATAAAAATGTATTTAAAAAAAAAATATATATATATATATATATATATATATTTGTAATAAAACTGACACAAAAATTTCACATAAAATATAAAAGTTAATACTGAAAAAAATGCCAAATATAAAACAAATGATATTCATTTATTTATTTTTAAATTCTTTTTATCTTAAATTAATTTTTTTTTTTTTTTATGATGCTTTTAGGTGGTGTCGGAAATGTCACCTTGCTAATTCTTGCTTTGTTTTAACCCCCAATTAGCGTCATATACTTGTTTCGAATTTCCTAAAAGGCATCTTCCCAAGAAAAAGAAGCCGGCAATTTAATTTATTATGTTATTCCTTCGTTTTATACATTACAAGTATTTCACCTTATACTTTTACATTTTATTTAAAATTGTCTATTTTTTTAATCATTTTAAATAAATTAAAAAAATGTTTTCATGATGCATTTAGGAGGTGTCGGAAATTCCTAATTCTTGCTTTGATTAAACCTCCAATTAGCGCCATATAGTCGCCTTAAAATTCCTAAAAAACTGAAAAAAAGTAGCTGACAATTTCATTTCTGTTATTTATTTGTTTTATATACTACATTTATTTCACTGTATACTTTTATAATTTATTTCTATTTTTTGGTGTCTTTTTTTTTTTCCATTTTAAATTCAAAAAACTTTTTGGGGATGTTTTAAGGTGGTGTCGCAAGTTTCAGCGTCCCAAAATTTGGTTAGAATTAACCCCCAATTGTAGCGCCATATTCTTGCCTTAAATTTCCTAAAAAGCATCATACCAGGAAAACACAGCTGATAATTTAATATTTTTAATTATTAATTTGCTTTATGCTTTACATTTATTTCACTCTGTACTTTTATATTTTATGTTAAAATGTTGTGTTATTTTCATTTGTTTTATTTTAAATAAATAAAAAATTATGATGCTTTTAGGTGGTGTCGGAAATTTCCTCTTGCTAATTTTTGCTTTGGTTTAACCCCCAATTTTCTATTTATTCCAAATTTTTGTGTCGTTTATTTTTTCATTCACAATAAAAAAAATTGTGGGACACCCAAAGATTCCTAATTCTTGCTTGGTAGAACCTCCAATTAGCACCAAATACTCGCTTTGAAATTCCTTAAAAGCATCAAACCACGAAAAAGCAGCTGACAAATTTATGTATTATGTTGTTCCTTTGTTTTAGACATTACACTTTTACTATATACTTCCAATTTTTATTTCAGTTTTATACATTACACTTTCACTATATACTTCCAATTTTTATTTCAGTTTTACATTACGCTTTCACTATATACCTCCAATTTTTATGTCAAATTGTGTTTTGTTT